>NC_056750.1:318903032-318998032 GCF_019279795.1 Protopterus annectens | reverse complement strand
TGTCACCCCTCCTTTCTGCTAGTATGGTAACACACTGCCCCAGCCAGACGAGGCAGGCACTACAAGATCAGTTACTGAACTCTCTTAAAATATGTCAGCCACACCACATTAGTCCTAAGGTTTTTGCAGCCAGAAGCAGTTTCTCATCAAAGGACTGATACCAACCATTAGATGCTACCCGTTCTGTGTAATTACCTTTACACACTTCTATAAAGAGCCACCTATGTGCTTTTATAATGTAATAAACTGCTTTACTTAACATTATGAAAAGCATGCTGGTAATTACAGACTGTATCCTGGTAATTACATAAACAGAAGGCATTGATGCTTTGTAATAGCAGTTACTGAAGCGTTGTCTTTAGAAAAATACTACCTACCCTCTAGCTCTATTTATATCTGTTGTATAACTAAAATATGACCAGAACAAACTAATGCTAACTTGTGAATTCCCTCAAAAGTTGAAGAATACAGGCAGACTATGCAAACACGATTTTACTGCGTCCGTGAGAAGCAGGTTCTCACTCCCTTTTTCCTGGAATGTCCTTGGAGAAGCTTGTCTCACTCCCTTTTTTCCTGGAATGTCCGTGGAGAAGCTTGTCTCACTCCCTTTTTTCCTGGAATGTCCTTGGAGAAGCTTGTCTCACTCCCTTTTTTCCTGGAATGTCCGTGGAGAAGCTTGTCTTACTCCCTTTTTTCCTGGAATGTCCTTGGAGAAGCTTGTCTCACTCCCTTTTTTCCTGGAATGTCCGTGGAGAAGCTTGTCTCACTCTCTTTTTTTCTATGTCCTTGGAGAAGTTTCTTCAAGGATCATTCAAGTTCACAGATGTATTCAGTGTTCACCAGCCCAGAAAAGAGGAGTGACTCTAACTGATCTATAGCTCTTAGACTCAAGGCTCACATCATTTGATAATTCGGATCTGAGTGTCTTGTTATATCTTTTTGTTCTTGGATTCATAGGTAAACAGGGATGAAGAGCCACTAAGGTTATACTATTTTTCCTGTAGAAAGGGTAATATTAATATAGTATATTAAGGGATATAATAAAAAAAAGTTTTTCTTGAGGAGTAACTAAAACTCTTATGCCAATAAAGGGTGTATATGACAAGAGATTTGACATTTCTTCAAGGAAGGCTGCTAAATAACTTGTACTGATGAAAGTGTAGTGTAATAAGGGGCATTTTACTTATTCAGAGATGGCACCTACATATCCTGAGCTAATGACAGGTTTATTAATAATAAGGTGCAAGGCATTTCCACTGGAAGTCTGGATAAAGTTAGAGATGAGGAAAGAGTCCAACCTGCATTCCTAGACTTGGAGAAACCATATGACAATGTATAAAGAAAGCTGATTTAAGCAGTCCTGTGGTGCTTTGAAGTCACAGTGATCCCGATGACATTAGTACAAACAGTGCTCAGACTCATAGAGGGGTTCCCAGTGTGAAGGGGTGTGCATCAGGGTTCAACCCTGAGCCCACAACTCTTCATGACAGTGGTGAGGTCTGTAGTAGGAGTGACGGATGCATTTAAGGTGGAGGTGGGATGACATCAAGGATCATCTCTGAGCCCTTGCATATTTGCAATGGTGATGGACAAATTGACAGATGAGATCAGACAGGAGTCCTCGTGGACTATGATGTTTGCAGATGACATTGTGATCTGTAGTGAGAGTATGGAACAGGTGGAGGAGACTCTGGGGAGGTAGAGATATGCTCTAGAAAGAAGAGGAATGAAGGTCAGCAGGGCTAAGACAGAATATATGTGTGTGAATGAGAGGGAGGATAGAGGAATGGTGAGGATGCAGGGAGTGGAGTTGGCAAAGTTGGATGAATTTAAATACTTGGGATTAACAGTTCAGAGTAATAGTGAGTGTGGATGAGAGGTGAAGAAGAGAGTACAGGCAGGGTGGAGTGGATGGAGAAGAGTGGCAGGAGTGATTTGTGATAGATGGGTACCAGTAAGAGTGAAAGGGAAGGCCTAGAAGATGGTTGTGAAACCAACTATGTTGTATGGTTTGGAGATGGTGGCATTGGCAAAAAGGCAGGAGTCAGAGCTGGAGGTGGCAGAGTTAAAGATGTTAAGATTTGCATTGGGTGTGACGAGGATGGACAGGATTAAGAATCAGTATATTAGAGGGTCAGCTCAGGTTGGACAGTTTGGAGACAAAGCCAGAGAGTCAAGATTGCATTGGTTTGAACATGTGCTGAGGAGGGATGCTGGGTATATTGGGAAAAGGACGCTAAGAATGGAGCTGCCAGGTAAGAGGAAAAGAGGAAGGCCTAAGATAAGGTTTATGGATGTGGTGAGAGAGGACATGCAGGTGGCTGGTGTGACAGACCAAGATGCAGAGGACAGAAAGAAATGGAAACAGATGATCCATTGTGGTGACCCCTAATGGCAACAGCCAAAAGAAGAAGAAAAAAGCCAAATTAATCAATACAAAAAAAAGCAGCCCCAAGATATTTGAAGAGAAACACAGGCAAAGGTATCCAGATATGGAAATTTTCAAAATACAAAACATAAGATCACAAAGAGGGAGTGTAGAACAGAAGGTTAGTAAAGCAGAAGTAAAAAAATAGAAGTTGAAGTTATGGAATCCCTGCGAAGTGAAGGGTTTAGTGTATTAAGTCCAACACAAGTTATATCACAGCATGATAGAACAACAAGTCCCCCAAGTAAGAAGAAACAGTTGGAGCAGGAGACATCTGAAAAAGAAATCTGGACATGGGAAAGAAAAAGAGATTTAATATGGTGCAATATTTATGCAAAGGAGAATGCAGAACTAACTAATCAATACAAAAAGAGCAGCACCAAAGATACTTGAAAGGAAGTACGGGCAAAGACATCCAGATATGGAACATTTTACAATACAACAAAAATAAGAAAACAAAGAAACAAGTTGAAAAGAGGTTTAGTAATGGAGAAGTTAAAGAACTAGAAACCGAGGTTATGATTATCTGCCAAGTGAAGGATTTAGTGTAGAAAATCTAAATCTCTGATAACATCTCAACATGATAGAGTAATGGATCCCCAGATTAAGGAGAAACCAGTGGAGCGGAAGACATCTGATCAGTTGCCATATGAAGACACTTTGGAGCCTTCCATAGGAAACCAGTACAAATGTTCAGATGGAGTTGCACAGCAACCGAAGGAAAAGGAAACTGTGGCAACTCTGACTCAGTCAATGTTGTGGAGTGATACACCAGTGATTTCCCATAGAAAAGAGCAACGATGACACAGGACGAAACTGAAAAGAATGTGGCACAGGAAAATGCCATGGAACTTTCTATAGAATGTCCGCAGGAGATGGAGAACAAAGAATGTGCCCTCAGTTTAGAAGAAAATGATCGAATAGAAGAGGTGCTTGATTTAATAGAGATGGACAGACATATTAAGATCAGTGAAAGAAATAGACTACAGAAAGTCAATAAAAACCCAAAAAGCTAGATGTTTGATAAAACAAATGAACACATTAATTAGGACTATTCATAGAGATTCACGTGATATAACAGAAGTAAATGGGATATATTACTGTGCAGCTAAATTAATAAGAGATAAATTCTTACCACAAAAACACAGGGCAGTAAGGGAAAGGAAGCGGAGAAATCAAATGCCATCATGGAAGCACTGAATACAGAAAACTATAAGGTAATCAAGACAAGAGGTGTCACTGTTAGAAGAGTATAGAAGAGGGAACAGATCAACAAAAATACTCAGAAAGATAGTCATGATAAAATTAATGCACCATATCAGAACAGATCAGGCTCTATTGTGCACTATCACAAATAGTAAACTAAAAATATCAGCACAGGTGGAAAAACATAGAAGATATGCATATAAATATACAGGAAAAGTACAGAATAAGCAATTTATTGATGACCCAAAAAACTTTTATAGAGAATTGGGAAACAAGGCAAAACGAATTGAAACACCACCAAAAAAGAAGAAATAGATAACATTTTGGAGAAATAGCTATGAAGATCCCGTAGAACATAATAAAGATGTCGAATGGATAGAAGAAGTAAAAGAAAGACTAAGAAGTTTAAAGGTACAGGATATGAAATGGAATGAAGTAACAGCCAGAGACATTGAAACAAAGTTAAGAAAAGCTTCTAATTGGAAAACCCACGCCCACATGCAGTACCTAACTTCTGGTTAAAAGTATTAACATCTTTGCACAAAGATTTTGCCATGAGTAATAACTATTTAATGCACCCCAAACAGACACCAACCTGGTTAACAACAGGAAAAACAATGCTCCTACTTAAGAGTGAACCTGCAAGCTATCCTAAAAACTATTGACCAGTAGCTTGGTTTCCAACCACATATAAACTATACCCTGGAATTGATCTGAACAGAGTTTATAGTCACTTAGAAGAAAACTCAATCATGGCAATAGAACAAAGGGGTAACAAAAGAAAGTCGTATGGAACAAACGATCATTTGTTGTTAAAAGTCATAGTGGAGAACTGTAAAAAGGTGAAGTATCTAAATATGGCATGGATAGACTATAAAAAAGCATTTGACAGTATCCCACATTCATGGATAAAAGAGTGCTTACAAATGTATAAGATACTCCCTATACTTATTGATTAACTTACAGCGACCATGAAACACTGGCAAACCAATCTGCAGTTAAGCCATGATAAAGGACAAATTATTATCCCCAGGAAAAAAATTCAAAGGGGGATATTCCAGGGTGACTGTCACTTTCACAAAAGGAAATACTCTCAGCCTAGTATCTGGAATTTTGTAAATAATTATATGTCATTTGTGAATATTAATATGATTTATACAGAAATGTGAGAAAAGGAGATACAGCCAGCCCAGCTATCTGGAATTTTGTAAGTGGTTGTGTGTCATTTGTGAATATCAACATCATTCATATGCATGTGTTGTATGTCATATTGTATAGACATATGTGCTGAAGAGATATATTTTATGCACTATTGTAACAGTTTAGATATATATATTTTAGCAGGGGAGACTGAAACACGAGATTAACTTGCAAAACTTCAGAAGAATGGTTGAGGTTAAGTTACTTTATAGCTAGGCCATAAACAAAAGGCTGTTATCTTTCAGTTTCAGTCAACAGGAGACAGGGTGTCTATACTAGGGGACTCTCCATGTTGCCTTGAAAGAGAGACAATTACTAGGCTTGAGATGTAGAATTGTTTTATTGTTTTAGGACTTCCAGGATCTGCAAACATCTGAGGAAAAGCCTTTGTTTATGTATTTTCACAGGTAAATGCTAAATGCTACATCAATGGTTGTTTTTGAGCCTGGGAACTGAAGTCAGATGACAAGAAGTGATGTCATGCTGCAAGCATCCCAGCAGCAATATTTGAGATATTAATTTAAGAACTCTCTGAGAGAGAGAGAGAGAGAGAGAGAGACTGTGCATTTTGTTGAAACAGACAAATGCAGGTTCTTATAAAACAAAACTGGAAGCAGTTGCACATCTTGTTACTGGGTGTGATACACTAATGGCAGAGGGCCTGTATACTGAAAGGCATAATAATGTGGCAAGGCTGTTGCAGTAGGGATTGTGCAAACATTATAATATTGAAGTAGTTGAAAAACATTGGAAACATGAGCCACAAAGCATTATAGAAAATGATGAAGTTTGTATGACACGGGATTACCCTTTATCAGCAGTTCAAAAAATAGATGTGAGAAAGCCAGATATAGTAATCCATGAAAAGAAGACAAAAGTAGCATTGATCATTGAAATTGCTAAACCCAATGATTACAATGTCTTATGTACAGAGAGACACAAAGTGATAAAATACTATGATTTTCAGGAAGAAACAAGGTCAATGTAGAATAAAGATGCCCAGACCATTCCAATAGTAGTAGGAGCAACGGGTCTTATAAAAAAGAATTTACAGTCATACTTAGATATGTTACCGAACTGATACATGTAACTTGTATGAATGGCAGAAGGAGTCAATACTGGGTACATTGTGGGAGCTGTAAAGAGCACTTCTGGCTAACATCAGAGATTGGAACATTAGTGATTTCATGAGCTGTAATCATACCTTGACTTAGGAATGGGGTCAATGCCAGTCATGGTATTAGAGTCCCAAAAGACTTGGAGAAATTAAAAAGGGAAATACCCAAGTTTGACAATGCTGACCTTCTAATAACACACTTAAAAATCAACAATAGGAAAACAATGTGTTTATCAGCAATTTATATACCACCAGGGAATAACATTGAATCTGCTGGAAACATCTTGTATTGGATATCTCAACAAATTGACCATGAAACTATAATACTTGGAGACTGAAACATATACTGGCAACTCATAAATTCCACTAAACCCACTGAATCCATAAACTTGTACAACTTCAGATAATTAATAACCACACCCACTAGAATCAATAAACCTTCAGGGAGACACTCAACATTAGACTGGATTTTGACAAACAAACCAGACAAACTGATAAAAGAAGGCTGCCTCTCAGACAGCATAAGCGACCATATACTAACATATGCTATTAGTACTCACCATAACCTAGATAAATATATCATCCATAATAAAATACGAAATACAACCAATTTCAGCAAAGATATTTTCAGTGAAACACTAAAAGAATATAACTGGAATGTACTTAGAACAATGCCACTAGATACTGCTGTAAAACACTTTAATAACATATTCTTACAAACCTTAAATAATCTAGCACCAGTATGTAATAAAAGAGTAAAGTCCAATCGAGCACCATGGCTGACAAAAGAAACAAAAAAAAAAGAAAAATCATGAGAAAAAGGGATAACGCCTGGAAAATTTGGTATAAAAACAGAACTCAAAATGCCTTCCAGTGATGTCGACATTTTAGAAACCTTGCAAAGCTTCATGTCAAACAGGACAAGCAAACATGCTATACCTCTCTACAAGCCACAAATCAAAACAACCCAAAGCATTTTTGGTCATCACTAAATAAACTCCACCCTGGCAAGACCACCACTTCCTCTCTAAAAGCAGACAAACAGACAATAGGACAGACTGTATCCCCACACAGTTTAATTCCTACTGTACGCAAAGAATATTACCTGTCTTAGACAATATATCTGTAGCCTCTCTCCTCCCCTGTCCAGCCAAAACCACCCACACCTCTTCAGTTTTAGTCCAGTACTGCCTCCCTCATAATGAAGTTGCTCTTTAAACTAAAAACTACCACTGTAGTTGTAGATGAACTACCAACAGACTACCTAAAAATGGACACAGAAGTCATAGCCTTCCCTGTGTCCATATTAATTAATAGATCCATAGCAAAAAGGTATGTTCCATCACTGTGGATTAAATCCTACATCATACCACTACACAAAGGCAGCACATCTACAGTGATTCTCTCCCCCCCCTCTCCAAAATATTAGAGAAATGCATCCACATGCAGCTGATGCAATACCTAACCTGAAATAACCTGCTGTCAGAAACACAACATGGCTTTAGGCCCCAGCACAGCTCCTGCTACTGCGCTATTACATGTTATCAATATAATAAACCAACATAGAAATGATGGCCTGCTTGTGTCCGCCATGCTCTTAGATTTGTTAAAGGCATTTGATACTGTCTCACATCAGCAAGTGTTCGTTTGACTCTCCTCAATAGGACTTTCACAAAACTCCTTGTCATGGTTACTTAGTTACCCATCTGGAAGGCAACAAGCCGTTAAATGTCAACAAACCTACTCATCCTTTCAACCAGTTACTACAGGTGTCCCTCGGAGCTCTATCCTGGGTTCTCTCCTATTTAATATATTTGTTAATGACCTCCACATCTCCACTCACCATGCTAGTTTAGTTCAGTATGCAGATGACTCAACATTAATATGTGTGGCCTCACCAATAAATAAGCTCCAGACATTACCCAAAACTCTTTCTTGTCTGTAGAAACCTGGTTCAAAGAATCACACCTCCTATTCCACCGCAAGAAAACTTAAGTTAATGCTTTTTACTTTAAAAAGTTGCCAAAATTAAAAACAATCTTTTACCATAAAGTCAGCAAATAATACTATTGTTGAAACTGTAATGCACTGTAAAGTTCTAGGCATTATAATATATCTCAGATATGACCAGCATATACTGCACACCATTAAATCTACACACCAGAAACTAGGCCTCCTTTATTGGATCAATGGATTCCTTACAGACACTGCGAGAAAAACTCTAGCCACCACCTTCTTACTGCCAACTCTCTTATACGACTCTCCTATCCTAGTAAACTTAAGAAAGAAACTTGCCTCCTGATGAAATAAAATAGCTAAATTTGCCACCAATCTCCCTGATAGGATCCACCATTGTCATAGCTTAAAACAATGAAACTACCTTGAACTGCACAACTACCTAACATATTCACAACTAACCACAGCACACAAACTCATTCATTTTCCAGAAAAATGTCCTGCACTAAAAACATATTACTGATTTACTGTGCAGCAAGAGACCAACATTCTAGAAACAAATTCTTACTGCTCACAAATAAGTCAAGTAATGTTGCAGGAGACTTGCTCTACTCCCAGTATATTGCTAAACTCTGGAATAGTTTCCCCACACAAATAAAACTTTCCGACATACTCAGTAGTTTTAAATCACTTAACCAGTCCTGGTCCTGCACATGTCTATCACCAGGTTAAGACTTTGTGCTCATGTACAATTCTCTCCAAATACTCTCTGTAAACAGACTACTCTCATTCTGGCAAAACAATTTTTATACATAATTGCTGCCTATTCAATCCACTAAGTTGCATGTGGGCATTCTGTCACCTCTGCAGAAGCTTAGAATGTATAAAAGTAACTATTGTATGTGTATAAATGCACATAGAAATGTAACTACTCTTTCATTAACTGGAACTAAGTATAATGCAATGTAAACAAATTATGGTTTTCTCTCCAGGCCTCCACTGAAAATGGGTATTACCCAGTCAGACTTTTCTAGTAAACAAAGATAAATAAATAAATGAGTGAAAATAGAAAAAGGCGAAGAAAATACTAATGTCTGTAGCACTTCAGCAAGAAGAGAACGTAGGTGGAGCTGAAGAAGAATAGAAGCATCTTGAAACTGCATGTATGAAAGATGATAGAACGGTTTACCTTTACATGTACGTATTGCACAAGGGCAAACAGCAATTTTCCAAAAGGCAGTTTGCAAAGTTTGCAAACGCCGAACAGAAAAAGGTTTAAATGTGCAATGAGTGAATGCACGGTGAGATTCAATCATTGCACATTCAACATGCTGGGGCAGATTGCACTATAGTGGGGATCGGAAAATAGTTCCTTTCCCCACTGTAGTGTGATTTTGGAGTTAGAATAATAAAATGGGGGGGTGTGGGGGGGGGCGCACTTTATCTAATTTTTCTTTACATTATTGTTCGAAAATGCTGCGGTAGCGTTGTCGCCTCACAGTAAGACGCTATCCGGTTCGATTCTCAGCTAGTGCGTCTTCTGCGTGGAGACATGCGTGAATGGGCATACCTTCGTTGAAGGTTGTGCGTCAGGCCTGGCAAGCCGGTATGTAAAAGTCAACTGCCAATCATTAGCGGACCGGAGTTCCGCTGTGGCGACCCCTAACCAGGAAAAAGCCGAAAGACACAAACAAACAAATGTTCGAAAATCAGCAAATCAGCTTTTCGATTTGCTGATTTTCGAACATTTACAACTGCCGTACGTTTCGTGGATACGATTCGCTCATATGAGAAATCGCACCACTGTGTTACGCTATTATGAAGGTAAACCTGATAGAACAGGTCAAGGCAGGTATGGAAATAACATACATAAGTAAAGCAGGTGGTGAAATGTTGAAGTCCATGAAGTTATAAAAAGAAAGGCGTGTTGGAAAAAGAAAAAGAATTCTGTTTGGCTAACAAATGGGCTAAGCGAGCAGTTGCAATGGAAAGGTATCAGGGAAAATCTACCAACTTCTGGAAAGAGCCTGAACAGATGGCACAAAGAAGGTCTATCAGTTTGCAAGGCAGCAACAGAATGGTAAAGAAGAGAGGTGGCATTTGTAAAGGATACCAGGTACAATCTGATCATTAGTCCACAGAATATCAAGGACCAACAGCTGCTAAAAAGACTCTATTTAGCCAGTCAAATGGCTCATTTTAGGGCCATTAAGTCTTTCTCTCAACAGCTATATATGCTGTGCCAGTGCAAAGCATACAGTACGGAGCATATGCGATGACAGACACACACACACACACACACACACACACACACACACACACACACACACACGCACACACACCGACACCTTACACACACACACACACACAGACACATGCACACATGCACACACGGACACATGCACACAGACACACATGCACACACACATACATGCACAGACACACACACACACACAGACACAGACACTCGCACACAGGCACGCAGACACACACATGCACACATGCACACAGTCACTGACACACTCGCACACACACACACACACACACACACACACACACCTACACACACACACACACACACACACACACACACACACACACACTCACAGACGCACGCGCACACACACACAGAGACACCACACACACACACACACACACACACACACACACACACACACACACACACATGCACACAGACACACGTACACAGACACACACACACACATGCACACAGACATACACAGACACACACATGCACAAAGACACGCACACAGACACAAGCACACATACACATGCACACACAAGCACACACACACACACACACACACACACACACACACACACACACACATACGCACACACAGACACACTCAGAAACGCATGCACATGCACACACACACACACACACACACACACACACACACACACACACGCACACATGCATGCACACAGACGCCTTACATATGCACACACACACAGACACACTCACACATGCACACAGACACACACGCACACACACACGCACACACTCACATGCACACACGAGCACGCACACACACTCGCACAGACGCACACACACACATATCTAAAATTTATATCTACATGTACATGTATATGTGCATCTATATCTATATCTGTATCTATATCTGTATCTATATCTATATCTGTATCTGTATATATATCTATATCTGTATCTATATCTATATCTGTATCTGTATATATATATATATATATCTATATCTGTATCTATATCTATGTCTATGTCTCTGTCTGTGTCTATGTCTATGTCTCTGTGTCTGTCTCTGTGTCTGTGTCTATATCCATTCATGGGGTAGTATGCATATCTTTGCACTGTACGTTTATTTATTTATTGGCATTTGATTACTGGGAAATTACAACTGGATAACAATCCATTTTCAGTGGAGGCCCAGGGAGAAAAGCTCCAATAATTTAAAATTAATTATAGCTCTATACTAAACGTGTTGGGCTTTTTACATCAACATAAAATGTTTTTGTATATATTAAAAAGGCAGTATAATAAATGCACATTATACTCTGTGGCAGCATGAATACGTCTCAGGCTGCCCACATAACTATTTAGTTTCTTCATGGGTCTCCCAAGTCTGGATTGTTTAACAGAATTGCTTTATCTAGGCATCTGATCTTGCCTATCAGACACTTCATATAACTGTGCTCGGAAAATATGATTTCATAAGACTTTCTCTCCAAGGTTTGACTCTTTGAGTTCTTATTGTCTTTGCATTCTTGCAATACTCCTGGCTGTGACTGTACCTGCTGCCCTCTTTCCTTGAACAGCAATATATCTGCCTTATACAACTGTTTGCAAGCCCTTCTATGCATTTTTTGTCTTCCCAGGAAGAGAACACGACCTTGGCCTAGCTATTCAGATTCAGGCTGCAAACCTTTTCATGACCTTTGTCCTCTTAGTCGTTTGTGTCTAGCAACTGTAGCCAACAATCTCTTGCAGTGCCATCATAACACCATTTCTGTCTTTCCTGATTTCCTTTCAGCTGTTTATTTACGTTGTTCTAGACTTTAAGGAATCAGAAATGCAGCAGAAGTAAATCTTCCCTATGTATAGTTGAGATTATGTTTACTGAAGCTTCAACCAGACAAAATGGCTTCCAAAGCTTCAAATCAATGAAACCACAATAAATAAATAACTAAATGTCTGGGAACAAGTGGTCTGTAACACTATGTGGTGAATTCACCCCCAAAGCCCCTTTACTTTTATATACTAACTCTCGCTTGCTATCACAGGCTCAGACAACAGAAGATTGAATCCAGCAATGATAGAAAGCACCAAAAATCATAATGCTGAAACCCTACATACTGAACTCCCAGACTTGCCCCCCCTTCAGGATCTATGTTAGTGCTTATTCCTGGGTCCACTGCAGTAGGGACTTTCAAGATCTGATTTTTAGTGATACCGTAGGTTTTCAACAATGTGTGTTTCCTATTCGATATTGCTGCGTTCGACTTTCTGTCAACTGCGCTTGTGATAGGAAACCTTCTAACTCCACAGTTGCTCAAGCATAGAGAAAACTAAAACTCAAAATCTGTGAATCGCACCAGCTGTAATCAGATTTCCTATGTAAAAAGCAATCGGGCAATTCTAAATCTTGGAACAGGAATCAACAAGTTTAAACTCCTGTGCTTTATAATCGAATAATAACAGGGGAACCTGAAGTTATTTATTTGCTCTTCAGTTTTCTGCCCATTAACAAGTGAACTGGTGAGAGCTTCAATCCCATCAATAGAGTGGTCCTATATTCCAAACTAGGCAGCGATACCCATATTTTTTTCTCATGCTGTTTCTGACTGTTTAATTCTCAACAGCTGTCCATTTGACTGCAGGTAGTGTGGACAGGATGTTATTTGTCTAACTACCAATTCATGCACACTTTTTTGACTTCCTGATTTTTACATTAAGGACCACTGTCAAATATGACATCAGATCTTCCCTGTGTCAAGAATGCAAACTTGAGTGCACTAATCACACTTGTACTTGTTTCTGTCAATCTGATTTTTCAGAGTACTTGGACTAATGACTTAAATACATAGGATGCACTGATTTTTTTGACAAGAAACAAATCAGTGTATGCTAGACTCAGTGGAGTGCCAAAGACAAGGTATAGCAGCATCTCCTTTTTTGGATTGTTGTTATTTTATGCATTGTACATGACACAGCTCTGCAGTACTTGTTCTAACATAGGTTCATAGGTAGGTACTAAGCTATTGGCCCTAGGGCCTATATAAACCTAGCCAAAAAGGTACCCTGGCTTTCGCCATCCAAGAAAATTATTATGCTGTGCCCCTGTCCAGCAGAGCCGCAGAAGTGATCCCCGGGGTGAATTTCCTATTTCCCATCCAATCATCATGATTTTTCTTGATTCCTGGCCAATACATCATGTAGCCTCTCTTTGCACACTCTGCTATTTCCAGGCGCAATTCATATATCTTCTGAAACACCTGTCTTCTCGGTTAACAGTGAAAGATTACTTTGTCGGCTGTGGATTTTAAGGCCTTGATGGAATTTATTTTTTCTTTAAAATAAAAATAAGACTGTATTTCCTTTCGCATTGATGGAACTTGCTGATGCCAACCTGTGTAATTTCTTTCAGTAACTGCATTTGTAAGTCAGTGTCTTAGACTTTGGAATGCTTTTATTTTTCTTCCGTTGTAACTGGAATTACCAAAATAATCATTTGCACTTCTTCTAGCAGTTTTTCATACTTCTGTCCTGAGATGCTCTACTTAATGTGCCTGTTATATATAGTTTCTTTTCTGGTTTGTATTTTACTTTTGTACTATATGTCCTTTATTAAACCTCCTATGTGAGTTTGAAGGTACATTGTACAAAGATCTTCACTATATACTTTGCAATGGTACATGATGTGTTTCCATCTTTAATTCTTTATCATAAACATCCATGAAATTTAGGATGATCTTGTAGCCTCCATGAAGTATATACCCAGACTGAATTCTCTAGACAATGCATAGTATGATATGGTGCTTTCAGCAGCGATTTTTAACTATTTAGTGGAGAAGTAGCTAAGCTGGTAGGTTTTCGTTTAACTTAGACCTTTCCAATGCTACAGGTAGATACAGGAATAAAGTCAAATAGATGAGGATGGCTAGAAACAGTATATTCATTACAAAATAAGAGTTAAAATAGAGTGAAGATTGACTCAGTATTGTTTGTAGTTGTGAGGGAGGGGGCTTTGCCAGGGTGTAGAAATGTGTTTTGGGTTGTCCAAAAAAGGTTTGGGTATACAGTTTTATCTCATCCACAAAAAGAAGATGAGAAGTCTTTACATTTTGTTGTTTTCTGGGAGTCAGATTATAGGCATGACCTAATCTGTTAAGTAGACAGTTTAATGGATTAAGGGCAAGACAAAAGAACAGTGGTGACAAAGAGTCACCATGGAATATCCCCCTTTGAATTTTTATCCCTGGAATAATAATTTGTCCTTAATCCACTACCACTAAGATATACTTTTTCCCTGTGGAACTTGGGGTACTCAGAGGACCCACAATATCCATAGCTACCCTCTGAAATGGCTCCTCAATCACAGGCAAAGGCATCAAAGGAGCTCTCACCTTGTCTCCTGCCTTGCCTACCTTTCGGCACTGCTCACAGGTCCTGCAGTACCCTGTTACATCTCTGGAAATTCCAGGCCAATAGAAGATCTGCATAATATGCCTCTTTGTACGTTTTATTCTCATATGACCTGCAAAGGGAATATCATGGGCTATGGCTAGAAGAGCCAGACGGTAGGCTCTAGGCACTACCAACTGCTGTACTCTCTCACCTTCTAGCCCTCCCTCAGGGGTCCACTCTCTGCATAGTAACCCTTTGTCCCAGTATACAGATTTCCCCTTTCCTTGAGAATCAGGTGCCTCCCCAGCTGCCTGCCTCAGGCCTTGCAATGTACAGTCTGAGAGCTGAGCCTGTCTCTACTCTCTCCTTGTAACCCTTCCCAGCTCCCCTTCCACATGAAGTCTGGCATTCTCTGACATGTGGTGCCTCACTGTCAGCCTGGGTACTACTACTCCCCTCTACCTTTGTAGTCACACTGTCCAAGGTAACATCAGTACCCACAAGCAGCTGTGACTCACATTCAGTCTCACTGCTACTGCATAGCTTCTTCCCTGAAGTAACCACCTCACCATTCCTGGCTGCAAGTATGCAGTCTGTCTGGGTCTCCCCCAGACTACCAGACCCATGTGCTTGTCTCCTAGCCTGACTGCATGTAACTGCATAAGCACATGGTACTACCTCATCCAAATCCTTCCTTCTCAGGACATCTGCAGGATGGTAGTTTAATACCCCTGTTGTCTCAAGACAACCTACTTCTGGCATTTTGTCTTTCCCACTTACTGGCTCCCTCACCTTTGGTTCCCCACCTTGCCTTCGTGGACACCTGTATGCCACATGGCTCCACTGGCTGCATTCAAAACATTTAACCCTAGCTCCTGGACGTGTACCTGGACTAGTGGGTTCCCCTGCTACTGGCAGTTTCTGTTGTGGCAGTCTGTGCTGCCCACCATGGGAAGTACTGGGGGTCTCCTTTCTGTGCAGTGCTGCCCTGCTTGCCAGGTATAGGACTCCCTTCTTTCCCAACTCATCTGAAGTAGCACATTGTCTATCAGCTAACCAAAACCTCATGTCCTCAGGCAAAGTGCTAAAGGCTTGTTCCTTCACCAAAAGGTCTGCCAGCCCTTCGAAAGTGGTGACCTGAATCCACTCACCCACCTATGCAAATAAGTGCTCAATTCAGCAACATATTCACACACACTCTCATCTGCCTTGCGTCTATGCTAACGTAACTTTTTTCTATATGTTTCAGGTGTTAGCTTAAACAGTTCTAAAATACATTTCTTAACAGCAGTATAATCAAAACATGCAATGTCAGACATATTGGACAGAACAATTACAGCTTTACCATGGAGTAAGGGGGTCAGGAACCGTACCCAGAGCCCTTGGTCAACTTCATACTGTTTACATACCCTCTCAAACATATGAATGAAACTATCAAAATTATCCCCCTCTTTAAACTGCGGAAGAAATTTACTGACCTTTTGTGCTTCTGGGGTCCAGTTACTCCCTTCCCCATTACCTCCATGACTCTGGTGAAGAGTCAGCATCTCCTTCTCATGCTGCCTCTGCCTCTCTTGTTCCTCAGCTTGCAGACATAATAGTTTCTCATTCTGCTCAGCCTGCAAATGTCACAGTCTTTTATTTGCTTCTAATTCCACATGCCTGGCCTCCAACTCAAGTTTCTTTATCTCCATCTGGATTTTTAAGTCCACTGCAGAAAGGTTGAGCTGTCCATTCTCTGAGGGAATTATATCTCTACTGCCAGTCTGATTGTCCTCCTGGTTGCTGTTTTCTGATGCAGCTGTAACCAAGGCTGCAATCAGGCCTGCCTTAGTCAGGTTTCCATGCACCAGTCCCCTAGCCTGGCACATCTCCGTCAGCTGGTTCCTTGTCAGCTTTCCATACTCCTCTGCTGACATGCTGCCTGCTCACCCTGATTAAATAAGCTAACAAAAGAAATAAAACAATTATGATCTGACCTCTGAGTATTCACTGCGTGGCTGTTTTAGAGTACAAAAACACCTTCAAAGCTCACTGTACACAAGCTACATGATTCACTGTACCCACACCACTACAAGCCACTTAGTATTTGCCAACTAATTAATATGTGATGTGGATATCCCACCACTGCCAAACAAAAATGTGAAGATATCCCAACCACTGCCACCACAAATGTGACAACCGTGCCCTGGCCCAGCAATCAAGGAGCCTCAAGCCTCACCACTAACACCAGAGAAGAGGTCTTATATATGAGGAAAGGATAACAAATACATACAGTAAAGTGCAATTTCCCTTAAGAGCACACAGAGATCACAGTCAGCCCAGGGCTGGTCATTCCCTTACTCTCCAGGTCCCCAATAAGACTCCCCACTGGCACAGCTATAGGGTCCAGATCTCAGCCTAGCTGAGCAAGCTAAAATCTCCAGCACCCTATCTGTCCAACCAGTGCTTCGTGTCCCTGCCCAAGTAGCTGACACACACAAACTTTGAGATAAAAGTTTATATAACCACACAGACACTCCTGGGGAAGGCTGGCACAGGTTCTCCAGCTGTGCCCCTTTTACCCAGACTATACGGTAGTACCCTACCACCACCCAGCTAACAATTATCAGCTACTCAATGGCCCTTAAAAGGGTGTCCAGTTATTACTCTGCAATATTATTTTCCAATTGGTAGTATAACTAAACAGTCTCAAGGCTTATTAGAGTGACTTTGTACAGGATCCTTATATACATGCAATGTACTCTTAGAGCTTAACTTATCTCTACACAAACCAGCCACTAGTTAAAAGGCTTTAAATATTTAATAATAAATAATTAAAACCACAAGACAATACTTTCTACTACACAGTCAATGCTAGTCAAGAGTTCAGAGATCACACAGAAATACTTAAAATAATTCAGTAGTATAGTTCTGACTTCACAGAAAAACACTTAGTCTAATCTTTCTAGCTTCTAGCTAACCCTAAAAGAAAACAAAAGTCTAATATAACTTACATGTAAGCAAGAGGCAGTACTGTGAGTTAGATGATCAAGACAAAAATTCTTAATAATCTCTGGTTCTCTCTGTTTAAATTGAAATTGCAGTTCTGATAAACCATTGCATCATTATTTTACACTTTACTGGTGTTCTCAGGCTACACATTAACTACATTTACATTCTTAACATCTTCCTTTTGTTATCTTGCAGCTGGTCAGGAACAGAGCAACACAAATACATTTGCATGTTTAAATCTAGCAATTTAACTCTTGGTTAAAACAATAGAAAGAATTTCTTCTTCTAGACTTTTCGGCACCACTGTCTACTTCAAAGGGTCACCACATGCTTTACTTTGGTCAGTAGAGTGTACTGTTGTCACATTTATTTCCAGTTCCACATGTAACAGTATTTCTTTACATTAAAGACAACAAGCCTGTGATTCACATTCATATTTACAAATGACAGAATTATCTGCAAAATTCCATCTGGCTAGGCTGGCAGCCTTCACCCTTCTCTACCAGTTCTCACAATATACATATATATATATATATATATATATATATATATATATATATATATATATATATATATATATATATATATGTACAGTAGTCTGGCCTTTGACCAACGCATAGCTCAGACAGTAAAAAATCAAATTTATACATAAGGGTATGGCATCCAGGTTCAAGGAAGACATGTATATCATAACATCGAATGCTGACAACATTGAATGTTAAAACATCGAAATCAAAACAGTGAAAAGTGATAACGTCAAAAGCTGATAACATCGAAAACAGGAACTGTGAACAGCAACGGCTGGCCAACTGCATACCCGTACTATCGAAAAGAAAACCCTAGTGATAGAAAGTAAACACCCTTGACAATGAAACTAATCAAGCCACACGCTACACTAATAATAACCTCAATGTTTAATATATACACCTAACAACTGAACACTACACAAATAATAACCTCAATGTTTAATATATAAACCTAACAACTGAACGCTACACAAATAATAACCTCAATGTTTAATATATAAACCTAACAACTGAACGCCTAAATACATATATTAAACTAAATGAAAAATATAACGTTGTACATGTTACCTCTACATTTCTTCACGTTTTAACTTACAGCACCAGTAACGTCTATTTTTAGAGATTCTCTCTAGATTGTACAAGTAGCCATCAACCAATAGCATGTTATTCCTTTTTTGGGACATTACACAGGTAAATACTCTACCTATAATGCCCGGGGCGTCAGGATACACAGTTGCGGCCATGTTGCTATCCAGTCGTAGAAACATGTACAAGTATATTAGGTGACATTTACTTTTATATACGTTATGAATGCAAGCGATTAACATTCCTTAATAATACTCTCCTTTATAATGTATCATAGGTATAATTCATGTCTTATGTGTTTATGTGTAGGACAAAGTTAGAGGTTGGATTTATGAGTGTAGTGTGCTGTTTGAAAACATATTCAACTGCAGTGCAGCCAACTATGATCTTTCCAATTAAAAGTTTTTGATATTTTCACATTTGACATTATCAGTTTTCACTGTTTTGATGTCAATGTTTTAGCATTCGATGTTGTCAGCATTCGATGTTATGATATACATGCCAAGGAAGTTATAGTATCACTCTACTTGGCCTCTAATTGAATACAATGTCCCCTTTGGCATGTATTTAACCAGACACATCCACATTTCTCACCAGGAAAATTCAGGGCCTGAATACCCTGTCCTACTCTGATTGCCTAAGGGCTCTGTCTCTGTCTTCAGTCTCCTATAGGCTGCTGAGAGAGTATCTTTGCTTGACTTGCAGGGCTTCCTCAGACCCATCCCTGGTCGATCTGTTGCACATGCTCAAAACAAGCAGGACCAGAAATACTAGATCCAGGGATCTGAATTTCACTTGTGACATAAACAGAACCTTATGGAGAGACAGATATTGGCCCCAAAGGATCCCCTGCACTATGAAATAGGCTCCCCATCCATGTAAAACAGAGTTCATTCCTGATCCTATGCAAACAAAACCTTGACAGTTGGATGGAAATCAGAAATTTACCTCCGGTCTGGTCCCCGTGTCTCTTATGAACATAGGCCATCAATAAGAAAAGTATTATCCTAACTAACACCCCCATACAAATCCTTAGTTACTTCTCTGCTAACATGCCCCCCCCCCATATAGATGCCCATGATACTTGGACACTAAATAGTTTGGGGTGTGCTACTGTGCTTGCAAGGGTCCTAGCAGTCATTAGCCTAGGAACATCCTATGAACCTGTGAATCTTTTTAAAACACTTAGCAATCTTGAAACAAATTTGCACGGGGTGCTAGATTTCCAAATAGTTTGGTGGAAATACCTTTACATTTTTTTTACATCTCACTGTGTTTAACTGCATTTTGGCATCCTATAAGAACTTTCTCATACTCTTGTGATAAACAGAGCACTACTGGCATAATTCAGTGATCATATTGGGTCCATTTCTCTATAATTGTTTTATGGCTTCTTTCTCTGGAGCAAGTAAAGTATAGTGCAGATAACTACAAATCTGGTGTGATAGTTTTAGCCTCCCAGGACCGTTTTGACCTACAGAATCATCTTGGCCATTTACCTTGCTGGTTGATTAAGAATGAGTTAAAATGTGACATGACAGAATATTCTGTTGTGCATTTTGGTAAAAATAACAAGCTATAGCTGCACTTTATTAGTAGGTTTACTATCAAAAGAACGAAAATCACATCCGTGAACAGTGATTTCCATGACAAATAAACTTGACTCATACATATTAAGTAGGTTGTATGGTCGACGCAGCAAGATTGACAACTTTCTGTCGATGTTAATATTAGCAACTCCCATTGCCAACCATGCTTTGAGTCCCTGCCCTGTGTACATCCTTCTAAATGGACGCACACATGAACATCGACATTCCGACTGTCACTCGAGGACGAGGCTGTCATGCAACTGAATGTCGACATTTTGACTGTAAACCTTGTTAATAATATCATTATTAGTACGGTGAAATGCTACAGGGATGCTCTTTAAATTTCAGGTAGGAAACAGAAACACATAACTTTTATGATTTACACGGCTTTTACATACCATTACCTCCATGTCCATGATTTGACTGGAAAGCAATGATGAAATAAAATCACAGGAACTGGAGAGGAGAGTCATCACCCAGGGTGATGCAAACAGAGCTGGCTCAAGGTGAAATGAGATATGAAATGGGACTATGGGTGATGTGGATAAAGTGGATGGGGAATGTGTCTGAATCATTCTGTTCAAAAGTTTAACAGTAGGATTTTCTCTTTAATAAATATTTTAGTTTCTATTACATCAGGGAAGGTCTTCACTGTAATTTTCCAGTACAGACTCCATTTAGACTAATTATACAACATAACATCTCATTCTGAAGTTTTTCCATCAAGATTTAAAAAAAATAGAAGAGTCAAGAGGTGTTTCACTAAACATATTTGCGGCCTTAGGACTTCTTGTTATTCTGACAGGCTCTAATGACAACCACTACACTCAGTTATCAATTATTTTAGGTAATACATTTAAAATATACAAAAGAATTACTGTTGAGATCATAGCCTATTTTGTTCAGGAGCATGTAATTTAAACAATGACACTTTAACTGAAAAATTCAGTGCAGTGTCAAATCAAATGATAGCTCCAATAAATTATATATATTATTTTATATTTTCATGGGAAAGAAACTGTCATTTGATTTATATGCCATCTTAGCCTCAGTGTTGTTTTAACTGATTTAAACATTAGGATTTGATAAACAGCTGCTACAATTCTATTTTCACTGTTACAAAGATCAGAATTTGATGGCAGGGGAGCAGGATGGACTCTCAGTGTCATGACCTTTGCCCTTTTCCATATGGCGATGTAACAGTGACAGCTAGCATATTTAACTGAAGGGTTGTAATATTCTGGGAGAGTTGTTTTTTATTGTGTCTGGTTTGTGTTTTCAGTTAAACCATATTGTACCATTAAATAATGCAATTTTAATAATTCATTTTTATTTCCAATGGATTCCTTGTCATAGAACTGTTTAAATGGAAATGACATTGACAGCAAAGCTCAAGAGGTGAATTTATTTTAAAACAGTTCAAGAACAATAAACTTTCACCTTGCTGGATGTACACTCCTGCTTGTAGTTGTGGTGTTAATGATGCCTCTGTCACTGTGTGTGTGTGTGTGTGTGTGTGTGTGTGTGTGTGTGTGTGTGTGTGTGTGTGTGTGTGTGTGTGTGTGTGTGTGTGTGTGTGATGAGTCCTGCTTTAGTTGGTGTGGTTGTTCTGGAAGATAAAAGAAGGAAGAAGAGGTAATAAGCTACTGCTGAATAGCAGCGAGCGTTCGTGTTTGCTTTTTTTTTTGTGAACTGTATAGTTGAAGGGTGCGATGCATTATGGGATGTGGACTAGCACTTGTCATTTTCCCACTGAAGTAGATGTTTAAGTATTGTTCAGTAGCGGAAGAGACATGAGGAGAGAGGAGAAAAGTACTGAGAGTCAAGTACTTTTCTTCTACGGAATGGTTTGCAGGACTGGAGGATGGTGTTTTCTTAAGAAATTTAAAACTCTAGTGGTAGAAATCATTTTATATCTATTTTGCCATCTCAGGATGGAGTATTTATCTTTTAAACTGTAAGACTCTAATGTTAGAACTCATTTTGCATCTGTTGTCGTTTGTTGTGCTTTTGTTATCCATACAATGAAACATTTTTTCCTTCCTTAATTGTAAACCAGACTTTGCAGCCACTATTGTGTGCATTTTATGGTGGCTAGCTATTTTTAATGATTTGCACTGAAATGACATTTCAGCTTGGCTGGCTAAAATTCTGTTTAAAAAAAGATCATTGGTTGCTTTTTATTTGAAAGTTTTAGATTGTTTAGTTATTGAAAACTGTACTGTCATTTATGTCTGTAAGTTTAAAAAGTTGGGATATTATTTGGATTGCATCAATTTAACATTGTTATTGTTTAATGTAAATATTAAGTAATTTTAAGCAATGTTGCTGTTGGCATCTATTTTATGCTTAGCAAGATTTTTTTTATAAATTTACTGCATATTTTATCATATTATTACTGGATTGTTTTGAGTGGAGGTTTGATATACAGTGCTTAGGAAGTAAACACTAATAATAATGCACTTGAAATATTGCTAAAATTTCTGAGCTGATCATAATGATTTATAATACAGATATGCTAGAAGAGCAGTAATAGAGAATATATTTAATATATATGTAATATTCAAACTGTAGCTCAACAAACTGCAGTTGATCGAGAAATAATGATTGAACATCAGCTCATTGAAAAGTTCTGCAGGGGACCTGACTGACACTTGACTTGAATTCCCCTCCTGGATGTGCTTTACCATGCATGGATCCAGAATGGGATCACATCTGAACCATGGATCCAGAATGGGATCACATCTGAACCATGGATCCAGAATGGGATCACATCTGAACCATGGATCCAGAATGGGATCACATCTGAGAGTCTTCTTCTTTGTTCATTCAGTCGTGATACGTCATGCCTTGGTCAACTGGGCTTCAGCCAACAGAGTGAATCCTCCGTGATGATAAAATACTTTTTAAAATTAAATACAAAATAAACTGCTATGATTTAAACATACCACTATAATTTTAAAGATGAAGTTTTGCCTTGCTTCTCCTAGATGTTCATAGGTTCATACTAGGTAACTGCCCTTGTAAGCCTAGCCAGTTATCCCTTGTGAGACTCAAACCCTGCATCTTGTGTGTGTAAGGTAAACACCTTAACCATTAGGCCACCATCCAAACATGGCTTATAATAAAGGGCCCCATAGAGGTACTGATATTCCTCATAAAGCTAGACTTGTTCAATGGTAACTTCATTATTAAAAAAACTTAAATAAACCTATATAAAGATTCCTTATCACTCACTATAAAAACTCTACTCTCTAAACTATTTATTCCAAAACTAAGAACACCTTCCTGTATGGGGTTCTTTCCTATAAGAACATGTTCTTGTATGGGGCCGTTATCTATAAGAGCATGCTCCTCTATGGGGCCTTTTGCTATAAGAAAGTGTTTCTCTGTGCAGCCTTTTGCTATAAGAATGTGTTCCTGCACAGGGTCCTTTGTTATAAGAATATGTTCCTCTATGAGGCCCTTTGTTATAAGAATATGTTCCTCTATGGGGTCCTTTGTTATAAGAATGTGTTCCTCTATGGGGCACTTTGTTATAAAAATGTGTTCCTCTATGGGGCCCTTTATTATAAGAACATGTTCCTCTTTTGGTCCCTTTGCTATAAGAAAGCATTCCTCTATGGAGCTTTTTGCTATGATGTTTAATGTTTGCATGCTGAGAGGTATGAACACTGTAGTTCATCTTGCACTTGATTTGGCAGGTTTGTGGTTGGTGAACTGCTTGTTTACACTGTGTTATGAGACTCTGACTGACTGAATCTTCTACCAATCAGACTTTGAAACTGCAGTGGGAGGAGGGGGTGTGTCTACACCGGAAGCTGGAAGGCCATAAAGGCATTGTCAGGACTTACTCTCTTTTATTTGTGAACTTTATCTTCATATGTTGGTCTAAGACTACAGACAGCTGACATTTCAACTAAATGTCATTTCCAAGGACAACTCATACATATAATCTACCAAGCCGAAAGCAATGTTATTGATTTTGTAATCAAATATTTAATTGTATTAAAAACTATTTTGTGAAATGGATAGCAAATCACAAACACTCCTCACTTTTTTCTTATACTGCATTTACTTTTTTTATTAACTATGTTTCTTATTACAGCTAGGTAGAGAAGTCTCCTAGCCCTAATAACAGTTACTGAAACATATTTACCTAGTATAAAACAAGATTATGTCGCATTTGTTGCTTGTAAAATGGGGTACATATACACAACTTAGTATTTAGTTAGAACAGAGGTTTCTCATGAACCACACATGCACACACACACACACACACACACACACACACACACACACACACACACACACACACACACACACACACACACACACACACACCAGTGACAAGACTGTGTAAGTGGATGAGGTCTGGGTAGAAATGCTGAAGTCACTGGATTTTGCTGGGAATCATGGGTGACAAATCTTTCTATATAGTGTAGAACACAGGGAGAATAGCTCTAGAAGTGCAAACTGCAGTAGTGGTCCTTATTTCTATTAAGGGGAACCAAAGAATGTGATCTTGTTACAGGCTAATTCAGATTCATTGTGAAACTCTTTCCCAGGGTTCCGGAAAAGTAGCCTTGTCTTACAGTTAAGTGTATGACTAAGTGGGAGCAAGGAAAATTCCTCTGCAGCTGCTACAATAGATCAGGTCTTTGTCTATCAAAAAATACTGGGGGTGTGGGGGTGTTGAAGTTTTTGAGCATTGTTAATATGTGTTCTACAGTCCTGTGTACCACAGAATGTCCTTTGATAAGATACAGACCAAGAGCTGCTACTGTACACCACTGGTCCTGTTATTTGTGAAACAAAAGTTGCATCTGCTTTCTCATTATCATGTCAAATACATTAAAAATGAGTGTAAAACTTTGCAAATAGTACATCCTGTGTCTCCTTATGTTCATGGCTTTTAAGGGTAGGATATCAAGCCACTGTCAGGATTTGGAGATTACGCATTTTGGGCTGTGAGTGGAATGTTCTCAGAGAACAGGCACTGCTCCTTTAGATTGGCAGAAGTGGTGTAGGCACTTGGGAGGACTCCTGGCCAGGCCTAGACCCACAACAAACTGATGAAACGTTATCACCCATCTTTCCTTGGAATTTGTGGTGATCCCAAAGAATGAGCCTGGGACTGTTGCTGGAGAAGAGAGAGAGGGGAGTCTTGTGTATCCTACGCAACCTGCTGCCACTATATCGCGCACGTGTGTGTGTATCTATATCTATATATATATAATATATATATATATAAAAAACTATATGTATACTCACATTCACACACGCCCACACACATGCACATATATGTAGCGCTCTCTCTCTCTTAATATGTGTATATATATATATATATATATATATATATATATATATATATATACGGGTCTACTTGGGTAGACCGGAAAGCCAGTTAATCGAATTGCATTTAATCAAGATGACAACACCGAATATGTACTTTAACGAAAGTTCACATCACCGGAAATTTAATCCGGGAAAGGAACCACACGACCATCACAAAAAAAAACAAACACACCAAAGCATGCCAACCCAACCAAGTGAGTGATCTTCACCCCCCACACCACCCATAACTAAGTATACAACTCTGAGATTGCACTATAGTGGGGAAAGGGGCAAATTTCCCCATGTTGGCCAAGTGGTTCCTTTCCCAGATTAAATTCCAATGATGCAAACTTCAGTTAAAGTAAGTATTCGGTGTTGCTTCGATTAAATGGTTTTTCAGTCTACTCAAGTAGCTCAAATAAACCCCCTCTCTCTCTGTGTTGTGTGTATATATATCTCTATATATATATATATATATATATATATATATGTGTGTGTGTGTGTGTGTGAGACATCTTCTTCTTCTGGCTTTTCCCGGTTAGGGGTCACCACAGCGGAACTCCGGTCCGCTAATGATTGACAGTCGATTATTATGGTGCCAAGGTGCCAGCCCGACATCCAACCTTCAACAAAGGCATGCCCATTCACGCATGTCTTTCGAACTCCACTCAACCACAGGGAGGACATGCAGACTCCACACAGAAGGCGCTCCAGCCGAGAATCGAATGGGAGAACCTGTTGCTGTGAGGCAGCAACGCTACCGCTGTACCACCGCGGCTTATGAGACAAAACGTTATACAATAAATCTTTGACATGTTTGCAAGGAATTTGTAAAATGGATAACTTAATTGTTATTTCGCTTGACTGGTTCCTCTTTATCGGATAAAAAAATATGCCATTGTCAAGTAAAATCTGCTACCTAATATCATTCCAGTCTTAGAACTGACGAGTCACTAAAACATGTCAGTTATTTATACAGCAAACAAAGAATCATGGAATGTCTTAAAATAAAATTACCTTGAAGAATCATAGAGCAGGAACATTTAAATGTGCCCTGACTAGGAAACATAAATATATAAAATTCAGAAAACTTTAGTGCATGCACTTTTTTGTTTCAACTGTGCTAAGTGGTACATTAAAGCCCTGCCATTATATTGCCCATTTTCAGGAGAATCTGTTCTACCCGCCCATCTTGTTACAAAGTGGAATCTCTGGAATGCAGTCTGTCTGCTGTTATCTGTTGAAACTGCATCACATTACCAGAACTAGCAAAATGTGGAATTGTGCATTCTGTGTTAGTTTTCCAAACTAACATTCGTGGCTCTAAAATTGAACAACAAGAACAAAAGGGAAGGAAGAAACAAGGAAGATTAAAGAATGCATACTGAAAGAAACGTTCTGAAGTGTTTACTTTGGCACAGACAGACCTAAACTGCTAAAATATATTTGTATTCTATATTTTGGAAACTAAATTTCTAAAGTATATCAAGCATGGATGTCAGAATACATCAGAATATTACATGGCATCTTAAGGTGAGATCCTTCTTGCCTCCATACCTCTAAACTGTCAGCATTTTCACCTCATATTTTTGTCTGTTACACACACACACACACACACACACACACACACACACACACACACACACACACACACACACACACACAGACGCACACACAAACACGTTCTGGTATTATTTTTCACAAGCACAGTCACATCATGTGGGAAAAGTGTGTGTGTGTGTGTGTGTGTGTGTGTGTGTGTGTGTGTGTGTGTGTGTGTGTGTGTGTGTTGCTGCTTCTGCTATAAAAAATGATTACAGCTCAAGCAAACACAACTCATCTAAGAATCAGCTATTTGCACACCACCAGACACAGACACACACACACACACACACACACACACACACACACACACACACACACACACTGCCATGCTTGTACAACACACATAGCATTCAATCAAACACCAGTATACAGACCCACACACACACACACACACACACACACACACACACACACACACACACACACACACACACACACACACACACACACACACACACACACACAGAGAAAAACTCCAAAATCTGTGTTTTTGGTTGTAAAGGGGGAAGTCCCCTGCAACCCCATGTGGTTGACTGTACCCCTAACACCCGCTGCTAATCCACTCTGAGAGGGGGCAACAGTAGAGAGCGGGCATATTCTCCAGCATAGATCCATCCCTGAAATACATACCACATTACTAACAACTAAAAAGCATGCTGGCAACTTTCAACAGCCACCACTTTCAAGAATTCATGGTTTTAAAGCATACGCCATTAAATAGACCAGCATGTAGCTGAATACCTTTGAACAGCTGTGTCCTTGAAGGGGGAAAAATATATATTTCCTTCATTTTATTGTGGTTGTTATAACTTGGGGACTGATTTCTCAGATCTAGCTCTGTTGAAACTGTCTTGTGTGTGTGTCTGAAGCTCTGCACTAGTTGTTAAACTGCTCTGAAATTCCTTTAAGTGTTAATTAGCTTGGGGGGTTTTCTGATAACTTTAAAACCTGTGTTGGTTACATCTCTGGTAATCATTTTAAGTAGAATTGCTGCTACTGAGATTTGTCTGCATACATCAACTGGACATAAGCTGATTTAAGTATATTTCCTTCATTTTATTGTGGTTGTTATAACTTGGACTGATTTCTCAGATCTAGCTCTGTTGAAACTGTCTTGTGTGTGTGTCTGAAGCTCTGCACTAGTTGTTAAACTGCTCTGAAATTCCTTTAAGTGTTAATTAGCTTGGGGGTTTTCTGATAACTTTAAAACCTGTGTTGGTTACATCTCTGGTAATCATTTTAAGTAGAATTGCTGCTACTGAGATTTGTCTGCATACATCAACTGGACATAAGCTGATTTAAGTATATTTCCTTCATTTTATTGTGGTTGTTATAACTTGGGACTGATTTCTCAGATCTAGCTCTGTTGAAACTGTCTTGTGTGTGTGTCTGAAGCTCTGCACTAGTTGTTAAACTGCTCTGAAATTCCTTTAAGTGTTAATTAGCTTGGGGGGTTTTCTGATAACTTTAAAACCTGTGTTGGTTACATCTCTGGTAATCATTTTAAGTAGAATTGCTGCTACTGAGATTTGTCTGCATACATCAACTGGACATAAGCTGATTTAAGTATATTTCCTTCATTTTATTGTGGTTGTTATAACTTGGGGACTGATTTCTCAGATCTAGCTCTGTTGAAACTGTCTTGTGTGTGTGTCTGAAGCTCTGCACTAGTTGTTAAACTGCTCTGAAATTCCTTTAAGTGTTAATTAGCTTAGGTGTTTTCTGATAACTTTAAAACCTGTGTTGGTTACATCTCTGGTAATCATTTTAAGTAGAATTGCTGCTACTGAGATTTGTCTGCATACATCAACTGGACATAAGCTGATTTAAGTATATTTCCTTCATTTTATTGTGGTTGTTATAACTTGGGGACTGATTTCTCAGATCTAGCTCTGTTGAAACTGTCTTGTGTGTGTGTCTGAAGCTCTGCACTAGTTGTTAAACTGCTCTGAAATTCCTTTAAGTGTTAATTAGCTTGGGGGGTTTCTGATAACTTTAAAACCTGTGTTGGTTACATCTCTGGTAATCATTTTAAGTAGAATTGCTGCTACTGAGATTTGTCTGCATACATCAACTGGACATAAGCTGATTTAAGTATATTTCCTTCATTTTATTGTGGTTGTTATAACTTGGGGACTGATTTCTCAGATCTAGCTCTGTTGAAACTGTCTTGTGTGTGTGTCTGAAGCTCTGCACTAGTTGTTAAACTGCTCTGAAATTCCTTTAAGTGTTAATTAGCTTGGGGGGTTTTCTGATAACTTTAAAACCTGTGTTGGTTACATCTCTGGTAATCATTTTAAGTAGAATTGCTGCTACTGAGATTTGTCTGCATACATCAACTGGACATAAGCTGATTTAAGTATATTTCCTTCATTTTATTGTGGTTGTTATAACTTGGGGACTGATTTCTCAGATCTAGTTCTGTTGAAACTGTCTTCCCCACCCCCCCTCCCTGTTCTTGGATGTAGTTTAAATTTGGTGGCTTTTGCAGTGCCCCACTGTAGATTTGATCTAGGACACTCCCCAGTCCCTTCTCTTTACGCATTCTCTCTAATAAACCCTTTCTCTTGCTTTTAGTCCTTTTAATTTAATTACATTTTTTTCATACTGTGTGTGGACTAATATTGCTACATACTCAAGTGTGCCAGCTTGCACTGCATGTGAATTGTTTTTATAGCATTTACTGTCTGTTTTTTCCTTGTCGCTGTAAAAAAAAAAAAAAAAAAAAAAAAAATTCTCTTGTTTTCCTGCCTTACTGAACTAGAGTAGTCCAGTTTCAGAGTTGCTGATCCCTGGGCTTTGTTTTTAGTTCCTGTTACTGATCCATTGCCTTATTAGGAAGGAGGGAAGTTTCTTTGCTTACCAGTGGGAGTGGGAAGCACTGAGCGGCCTTTTTGTCCGATTTGGTGAAGTTTCAGCCAGAAACTAGTAGTCCATTGGTCGTTTGGGCAGTTCTAGCTCCTTTCAGCCCCTGCTATAAAACACGCTAAACACGCTTTTCCAGCTTGTACCAACTCAGCACAGATCCTCGTGGTGGCCTGCAGAGTGATCCAAGCAACAGAGAGCTAAAAGAGTGACTTTCTACCAGATATAAGTATTTTTGTGGCTTTCCCACTGTTATTAAGCTAGCGACTGCATTTCGCCTGTTTTACTGCTACTTTAAGTGATTTCTGCATTTTACACTGTTTATTGCACTTTAAGTTACTAATTGTTGCAAATTGTTTCTGTAGGCTACACACTAAAGTGCTAGCCGATTTACAGCATTTATAGCATTTACTGTCTGTTTTTTCCTTGTCTCTGTAATAAAACAAAAATCTCTTGTTTTCCGCCTTACTGAACTAGAGTAGTCCAGTTTCAGAGTTGCTGATCCCTGGGCTTTGTTTTAGTTCCTGTTACTGATCCATTGCCTTATTAGGGAGGAGGAAGTTTCTTTGCTTACCAGTGGGAGTGGGAGGCACTGAGCAGCCTTTCTGTCCGATTTGGTGAAGTTTCAGCCGGAAACTAGTAGTCCATTGGTCATTTTGGGCCAATTCCTAGCTCCTTTCAGCCCCTGCTATAAAACACGCTAAACACGCGTTTTCCAGCTTGTACCAGCTCAGCACAGATTCTCGTGGTGGCCTGCAGAGTGATCCAAGCAGCAGAGAGCTAAAGAGTGACTTTCTACCAGATATAAGTATTTTGTGGCTTTCCCACTGTTATTAAGCTAGCGACTGCATTTAGCCTGTTTTACTGCTACTTTAAGTGATTTCTGCATTTTACACTGTTTATTGCACTTTAAGTTACTAATTGTTGCAAATTGTTTCTGTAGGCTACACACTAAAGTCATTAGCGATTTACAGCATTTATAGCATTTACTGTCTGTTTTTTCCTTGTCTCTGTAATAAAACAAAAAATCTCTTGTTTTCCGCCTTACTGAACTAGAGTAGTCCAGTTTCAGAGTTGCTGATCCCTGGGCTTTGTTTTTAGTTCCTGTTACTGATCCATTGCCTTATTAGGAGGAGGAAGTTTCTTTGCTTACCAGTGGGAGTGGGAAGCACTGAGCAGCCTTTCTGTCCGATTTGGTGAAGTTTCAGCCGGAAACTAGTAGTCCATTGGTCGTTTGGGCCAATTCCTAGCTCCTTTCAGCCCCCTGCTATAAAACACGCTAAACACGCATTTTTCCAGCTTGTACCAACTCAGCACAGATCCTCGTGGTGGCCTGCAGAGTGATCCAAGCAGCAGAGAGCTAAAGAGTGACTTTCTACCAGATATAAGTATTTTTGTGGCTTTCCACTGTTATTAAGCTAGCGACTGCATTTAGCCTGTTTTACTGCTACTTTAAGTGATTTCTGCATTTTACACTTTTATTGCACTTTAAGTTACTAATTGTTGCAAATTGTTTCTGTAGGCTACACACTAAAGTCGCTAGCGATTTACAGCATTTATAGCATTTACTGTCTGTTTTTTCCTTGTCTCTGTAATAAAACAAAAATCTCTTGTTTTCCGCCTTACTGAACTAGAGTAGTCCAGTTTCAGAGTTGCTGATCCCTGGGCTTTGTTTTAGTTCCTGTTACTGATCCATTGCCTTATTAGGGAGGGAGGAAGTTTCTTTGCTTACCAGTGGGAGTGGGAAGCACTGAGCGGCCTTTCTGTCCGATTTGGTGAAGTTTCAGTCAGAAACTAGTAGTCCATTGGTCGCTTTGGGCCAATTCCTAGCTCCTTTCAGCCCCTGCTATAAAACACGCTAAGCGCGGATTTAGCGATTCACTGTTGCACACAAGAGCAGTGGCGGTTAAACAAGGTTAAACTATTTGGGCCATCTAAATTCCACTCTTCCAATTTTCCCTTAAAACTACCTTCCTCGAGCTGTACTGCTGATCTAACCAGCATATCCTATAACTGAAAAGTTCATCTCTACTTGATTCCCAAGTAGACTATTCTCTATCTGTAAAGCCTAGCACTTACTCCTACAGTACTTGCACCTTGATAAAGCACTCTTATTATAGATAGTACCCCACCAGCCTAAAACCCACTTCCCCCCGAGTCCTTTGAAAGTCTCTTTATCTACTACTTCTAGTATGTCGAGGGGTCAGTTGCTAGTGTCCTCTCCAGCTCAACTGGTGAACCTGGGAATATTGAGGCAATGTTACAACTGCCTCATGTACACAGACAATCCTCTCCTTCTCCCACAAAACACAAATACATGCGAGAGATGCAACTATACGCCAGACTGGAGGCTGAGCTCTCTCAACATAGGACTGGCAAGACCAGACAGGAGGAGAAAATTAACCACACACAATACATACCCAGTCACACGTACCATCACAACTTCAAATCCTTACATACTCACACAAGGTATACTTTCGGAGGCTCTGATCAAATTTACCAAACAGCAAAAAGAGGCCACCAAAGGCAGGAACACCCAAACAACTACCACCTCAGGCCCAACACATGCAACACATAGACCACACAGTCAGAGTGTCAAAACAGTGCAGCCCTTAGGCCAAACAAAATGCAAGACACACTTGTATTTGGTGATTCCATAGTCAGACACACTGGCGTCCGGCTCACCAGACTGAGTAAGGAGAGAAGGTCACGGTAGCTGCCTGTCAGGCGCTAGAATCATGCTTACATAGCATGAAGCACTCAGGTCTCTCAACAGCAGGTACAAGTACGACTCAGTCATTGTCACGCTGGTGTCAGCGACCTGGGGCCTCACGGGACTACATGAAAGGGACGTGAGGCTCTCTGATTATGTAGCCCAGGCAGGTATGACCCTGACCTTGAGCAGTATCCTACCTTCACCTAGAGAATGAGTATACAATACAGTGATAAGATGATCAGCTTTAATAATTGGCTTAAATTCTGGTGTCATTCAAGGGATCAATGTCTGTCTGCCTGGGATGACATGCTGGACAGCCAAAACAGCCGCGGGGCGGCTTGCACCTGTCACCCCTGGGCTTCAGACATATTGGCAGGCCTCTTGCCACCCCATAGTGCCTTTTAGGCAAGGCTCAAATTCTAAACCTACCTGCAGAGACACCGGGAAAAAAAACTAAAAGGTAATGCTGCTTGCTCATGCCAGAAGTCTCAATCTCAAGATGCACTTTTCAGGCACTTCTCCAATATGGAGAACATAGATGTCTGTGCTGTGACAGAAACAGTTCAAGGCTCACAGAGCACCCCAGCACTAACAGGTTTCACCTCTCACTTATCATCGTTCGGCCCCAAAATCCGGACAACACCAAGAAGGAGGGGGTGTCCATATTCATAAGGAACACCCACACCTCAAAGGTTGGTGTAACAGCATACCGATGCATGGAACCATCCAGGTGCTGCAATTAACCATAAACAGAAAGACTGTACTGCAATTTGTAACAGCATATTACAGGCCACCCTCTCAAACTCCGGGAACCTCCACATGGCCTTCCTGAAAACATTGGAGGAGACAAATGCTTATCTCCAAACACCATCATACTAGAGTGACTTCCAACTTCACCCTAAATATAGACTGGGAACACTACTCCAAACCCGAACACTCTAACCCAAAAAGATTCCTGGAGTTCATAAGCTCAAATGCCATGGAATTAACTAGTCACCATCCCCACAAGAGGTGAAAGCTTATACTTGATCTCATCATGCGAACATGCGGATCAAAATGTTCAACTTTACGGAAGTATACCTCACTGGTGAGAGAGATCAGATCATAAACTAATCTACGCTGGAGGTCCTCATCCTGCCCCACCTGAAACAAAAAGAATACAGTGAAAAGAGCTTCTCTCCAAAGCCGATTTCACACTTCTAAAACTAGTGTGGTCTCGCTTTGAGCCCTATGGCCAAGAGTGGTAAACATTACTCAAACGCTGAATCACTTACAAATGCCTTCTACCAGCACCTGGGACTGCATGGATCGAGGCAATCCCAAACAAAGCTAAGGGCCTCTCTGTGCCAAGAGCAGCGTCCAGTCTGGTGGACCCCAGCCATAAACAAAGCTCTACAACAAAAGGAGGAAAGCTACTACAAGATAGAGCAAAATCGCTTGGTAAGACACCTTTGATCATTATAAGTAAAAAGCAAATATAAAATCATCCAAGGCAAATTTTTTGAGAGAAAAATAAGCCCAAGGACTCTAAGACAATCATAAGGCCTTCTTTGGCTATGTTAGAAACCTAGGAGGAAACTCCCAGATATGCTCAGAATTAGTTCAAAATGATGTGAAAATTACCTGCTGAACCTACACACATTGCTAACATACTGGCTGGCTTGGGTTCAGTGCAAACTTCTCCCCCCCCTCCCCAAAGGGAGAATATCTATTCAGAGGATTGTAGCCCCCAAACATCTCCAGCAGGTGAGAACTGCCCTCACTAAGGCAAAAGCACAGCATCCATGGGGCCGGATGGTGTTCCCGGCTGTGTGCTTCATGAACTCCAGCGAGAATTAAACCCACAGTTAGAGACGGCTGTTGAAATCTTAGCCTCACCTCAGGATCGTGCCCAGAGGTGAGGCGCCGCGGTGACTGTGGTCACTTCATAAGGCGGTGCCTCCACAGACCCTGGAAATTACCGCCCCATTAGCTTGAGCAGCCATATCTGCAAATCCATGGAGAGGATCATAATGGAACTCATAAATAAAGACATAGGGAACTTGCAGACTTTGGATCCAACTCAGTTTGGCTTTGTCAAAGGCAGATCCTGCCTCTTAAACTTGGTTGACTTTTTGAGACAGTCACCAAGGCCATTGATGAGGAAAGGCAGTCCATACAGCCTACCTCGACCTGGCAAAGGCCTTGACACAATACCCCACTCAGGTATCATCGAAAAACTCATCAGCTTGAATGTAAACCCATACATCACAAGATGGGTTGCAAACTGGCTAAGTGACAGAACCCACAGGGTCAGAGTTGCTGGAGCCATGTCAGACTCAAAGCCTGTCACAAGTGGTGTCCCACAGGGCTCAGTCCTGGGTCCACTCTTGTTCGGCATCTACTTTTCTGAAGTACAAGCAAACACAGGAGGGTTATGGCTGACAAAGTTTGCAGATGACTGCAAACTGGGCCATAGTCGAAAACACATCTGACACAGATATCCTCCAGAAGGGCCTCACAGAAATGGATAACTGGTGCCAGAGCCATGGCCTGAAGTTAAACGCCAAAAATGCATAGTCATACCCTTTGGGAAAAACAAGGCTACCCTAGCTACCATATAGGTGGCAATCCACTGAGCACAGAAAAGTCATCAGAGATCTGGGGACCCAGGTTGACAGTAGCCTTCGTTTGACACTCATGTTGCTAAAGTAGTTAGGAAAACCTTCTATATCACCCACCTGATCATGAAGGGATTCACATCTAGATCAAGGAGGTCAGTCCCTGTACTCATCACTTATTAGACCTATGATTGAGTACAATGCCCCGTAACTACTCAAGTAGCTCAAATAAACCCCCTCTCTCTCTGTGTTGTGTGTATATATATCTCTATATATATATATATATATATATATATATATGTGTGTGTGTGTGTGTGTGTGAGACATCTTCTTCTTCTGGCTTTTCCCGGTTAGGGGTCACCACAGCGGAACTCCGGTCCGCTAATGATTGACAGTCGATTATTATGGTGCCAAGGTGCCAGCCCGACATCCAACCTTCAACAAAGGCATGCCCATTCACGCATGTCTTTCGAACTCCACTCAACCACAGGGAGGACATGCAGACTCCACACAGAAGGCGCTCCAGCCGAGAATCGAATGGGAGAACCTGTTGCTGTGAGGCAGCAACGCTACCGCTGTACCACCGCGGCTTATGAGACAAAACGTTATACAATAAATCTTTGACATGTTTGCAAGGAATTTGTAAAATGGATAACTTAATTGTTATTTCGCTTGACTGGTTCCTCTTTATCGGATAAAAAAATATGCCATTGTCAAGTAAAATCTGCTACCTAATATCATTCCAGTCTTAGAACTGACGAGTCACTAAAACATGTCAGTTATTTATACAGCAAACAAAGAATCATGGAATGTCTTAAAATAAAATTACCTTGAAGAATCATAGAGCAGGAACATTTAAATGTGCCCTGACTAGGAAACATAAATATATAAAATTCAGAAAACTTTAGTGCATGCACTTTTTTGTTTCAACTGTGCTAAGTGGTACATTAAAGCCCTGCCATTATATTGCCCATTTTCAGGAGAATCTGTTCTACCCGCCCATCTTGTTACAAAGTGGAATCTCTGGAATGCAGTCTGTCTGCTGTTATCTGTTGAAACTGCATCACATTACCAGAACTAGCAAAATGTGGAATTGTGCATTCTGTGTTAGTTTTCCAAACTAACATTCGTGGCTCTAAAATTGAACAACAAGAACAAAAGGGAAGGAAGAAACAAGGAAGATTAAAGAATGCATACTGAAAGAAACGTTCTGAAGTGTTTACTTTGGCACAGACAGACCTAAACTGCTAAAATATATTTGTATTCTATATTTTGGAAACTAAATTTCTAAAGTATATCAAGCATGGATGTCAGAATACATCAGAATATTACATGGCATCTTAAGGTGAGATCCTTCTTGCCTCCATACCTCTAAACTGTCAGCATTTTCACCTCATATTTTTGTCTGTTACACACACACACACACACACACACACACACACACACACACACACACACACACACACACACACAGACGCACACACAAACACGTTCTGGTATTATTTTTCACAAGCACAGTCACATCATGTGGGAAAAGTGTGTGTGTGTGTGTGTGTGTGTGTGTGTGTGTGTGTGTGTGTGTGTGTGTTGCTGCTTCTGCTATAAAAAATGATTACAGCTCAAGCAAACACAACTCATCTAAGAATCAGCTATTTGCACACCACCAGACACAGACACACACACACACACACACACACACACACACACACACACACACACACACACACACACACACACACTGCCATGCTTGTACAACACACTTAGCATTCAATCAAACACCAGTATACAGACCCACACACACACACACACACACACACACACACACACACACACACACACACACACACATACATACACACACACACACACACACACACACACACACACACACACACACACACACAGAGAAAAACTCCAAAATCTGTGTTTTTGGTTGTAAAGGGGGAAGTCCCCTGCAACCCCATGTGGTTGACTGTACCCCTAACACCCGCTGCTAATCCACTCTGAGAGGGGGCAACAGTAGAGAGCGGGCATATTCTCCAGCATAGATCCATCCCTGAAATACATACCACATTACTAACAACTAAAAAGCATGCTGGCAACTTTCAACAGCCACCACTTTCAAGAATTCATGGTTTTAAAGCATACGCCATTAAACAGACCAGCATGTAGCTGAATACCTTTGAGCAGCTGTGTCCTTGAAGGGGAAAAATATATATATATATATATATATATATATATATATATATATATATATATATATATATACACACACACACACACACACACACGTATCTGTGTGTGTGTGTGTGTGTGTGTGTGTGTGTGTGTGTGCGTGTGTGTGTATATATATATATATATATATATATATATATATATATATATATATATATCACAATTTCAGAATTTCATAGTTTCATACTACATTATTGACTCTGAAGGAAGCCTAGCTATGTATGTCCATGAAGTTTTTTTAGGCTTGTAATTTAAATTTGAATAATAATAATTTGAATATTAATAATATTCTTGCACCTGTAAATATGTATATGTTTTATAGCACATCCTTGTGTCTGTAATTATATTTGTTCATTTCTTATGTGATCCTCATCACCCAGGCTGTGCCTGCAAATGGTCCATTAAGATCAGTCCACTACCCTGGTAAACAAATATCGATAGATAAATAAATAAATAAATAAAACCCATAGTTGGCAGAACATTTACATGTCCATAAGGGACAGAGGTGCTGCTCCAGGATGAATTTGCAGTTTCCCATCCATTTATCCAGATTAAATATGGCTAGAGCAAGACAAATATTTTGTTTTATGTGCAGAGGAAAACAATTCCAAAAGAGTACAATTCTCTGTGATACAGATATATTCCTCTAACATGTTCTGTTTATGTTATAGAAGAGATTAAAATCCCTTGAGTGGGTGTTTATGCCACCACTGGACTTGCAGATGTAATAGGTTGAGAGGACTGGATCTGCTGATGCTATATATGTGAAAACAGAGGTAATCTCTCAGCAACCTGTAAGATATCAAGAATATGGACAAGGCTTGGAAATGATCAGTGTAGTTCTTTTGATTTAAACCAGGATTTTCTTGGTGAGAAAACTCTGTGAGCATTCAAATTGAGTCAAGTGTTTGGACAAGTACATCCCAGAAGTGGCATTATTATCAATGATGGGTCTAATAAGGGTCAAATACCGTGGAATGATCACATCTCTGGACCTGGATGCCATACCCTTGCTATTAAGCTGTGCAATCAGAAAGGACTTTCTTAGAATAGTGGTTACATGGTGATTGAAAGAAAGTTTGCTGTCTACATAGGTTTACAGGTCCCTAACTACTGGATTGATTTTCAGGGGGTATGTTATCTATGTGATAGTTGCAGAGGATGTTAGTGCTTGCTGAAGGATACTATTATACATTTTTTGGCCTTTAGATTTAGTCCATGGTTTTGATAACAGGTATCTGTATGGGAAAGGCCCTACTGGGGGATCTTGGTGTCCTATGGAGAGTAAATAATGCCAGCTAATTTACAGTCATCAGCAAAGTTGGTAAAACATAAGCCTAAGACACTGGCTTTAACTTCTGAGAACTAAATGCTAAAAGAAATAAGGACAGAGCCCTCTGGTATACCACTAGCAACAGGTCTTTTGGCGGAGATAGAGCTGACCACCCTAATTTCCTGGGTTCTGTTTTTCATAGTTTTACAGATTTTTACTAAGCTAATGACTGGGGGTGGGAGTAGGGGGGGTCTTGCTAAGTCTAGCCAGGTTTTCCTGAAAGAATGATATCCTGTATCCAAATAGGACATTGAAGGCCAGGCATTTATAAGGTACTTCTGTCCATTAGGGACATGCATGCCAGGCCTGGTGTAAATTTCCTATTCCCCATCTAATGGTCTACATTGTGCTTAAGTTGGGTAATAAAACAAACTCAGCTTCACATGGATTGGAAGCCTGTTCCATAGGAGGGGAGTCTCTGGGACACGTATCTGTCTCTTCAGCATATTCTGTTTAAGTCAGACAAAATGCAGGTCCCTAAACCTTGTATTTCTGATATTGTTTGACTTCTGAATATGCAGGAGATTTATAAGTGTGGGGTTTGCAGATGCCTTGTAAGCTAGTCATAGATTACCCATCAGCAATCTATAGAAGACCAATTGGGAAAGGGATTAAGTGCTCTTTGTAAGGCAGGTTTGTTACAGTTTGTATCCTTTTTGTAAGAAACCTCTGAGGTCACTGTAGTTGCTGCATATGCCTGGTCAGTTACGTACCAAAGGGACCATTGTACTCTATGACTGGTCTGATAAGGGCAGAGTACAGTAGGAGAATGACCTATTTGGTCCTAGATATCTTGCCCTTACATATAAGTTGTACAATATAAAAGGATTTGCTTACCACTGTGGCCACGTGGTGGTTGAAGGTAAGGCTACTGTCTACGTGCATACCAAGTTCCCTGACACTGGGTCAGCTCTTAGGGGTATACTATCAACATGGTAATTAGCCAGGATGGTTGACTTCTCAAAGAATACAACAATGCATTTTGTAGCATTAAGTTTAAGACATTGGCTTTTGCACAATTTGTTAGTCAGAGATGGGCCTTCTTGAAGAATGGTAGTGTCTACAGGGGAATCAGTGATAACTCTTTTGCAAATTTAGCCAGCCATAAGTCTTCAGTGTTTGCTTTAAAGAAATAAATGCCAAAAAGGAGCAGGCCCAGTGCCGAGCTCTGGAGATTCTGCTAGTGACTGGCCTCTTGGAGGAGGTGGCCTCACATATTTTGACCTCCTGGGTCTTATCAGTGAGCCACTTTGCTATCCAGTGGGTGATAAAATGGTTTATACCTAAGTTAGTGAGCTTGTCTATAATGCCTGAGTGGGTTATTGTATCAAAAGCACAAAACCACAAATAAAATAAAAACAATATAAAATACCACAAAGAAAAGGCCACTGATACAAAAGTAGAAAAGTTAATAACCACTTAGCACCTCGGCATGAAATGCCTTCCAAGACTCTTGAAAGGCATTTCATGCTGAGGCACTAAGTGATTATTAAATTTTCTACTTTTGTATCAGTGGCTTTTTCTTTGTGGTATTTTATATTGTATCAAAAGCCTTGGTCAGGAAAAGGTAAGCTGTGTGCAAAATCTGCCCTCATCCATTGCTTTGGTGACCCTCTCAAAGTAGGCCACCAGATTTAATAGGCATGACCCATCTTTAACAAAGTCAAACTGTGATAGGTCCAACATATACAGCTTACCTATGTCCTTGTTTATCATGTCTATGATGATTCTTTCATAGGTTCATATGAGGTTACTAGGCTATTGGCTTTAGGGCCTTTATAAGCCCAGTTGTGTTATACCCTTGTTCCCTTGTTGACCAAATTGTATGGGCTATATTTGCAGTGTGAGTCTATGATCAGCACCGACTGCCCTTATCCAAGAGGGACATAGGTGACACCCCCAGAGTAACTTTACGGTCTCCCATCCACTTGTCTAAGTTACACTTAAATAGGGTCACTGAGGAGCTCTGTTTTAAGTGAATTGGGAGTTTGTTCCAGAGGAGAGGCAATCTCTGGGAGTCATATCTGTCTCTCCAGCATGTCCTGTTAATGTTGCAGGCTATGTTAAGATCCCTAGAGCAAGTGAATCGTGTCCTATTTGACTTGTGGATGTGCAACATTTCCATTAGTCCAAGGTCCGAGACTGCTCTGTAGGCCAGGCACAAATCGCCTGTCAGCAGCCTGTAAGATAGAGTACAGTGACAGGGCCTTCAGTCTGTCCATGTAGGTCATGTGTTGAAGGCCTTGAATTTTCTTGGTGAGAAACCTCTGAGGTCTCCTCAGCTGCGGCAGGTGTCTGGTGAGATATGCACAGAAGGGAGCATTGTACTCTATTAGTGGTTTGATGAGGGATGAGTACAGGGGAGTTATAGCATACTTAGCTCTGAATGTGATGACCTTACTTATGAGATGTGCAATGTACAAGACCTTCCTTACCACTGTGATCACATGGTGATTGAAGTTAAGGTTGCTATCAACCTGTGTTCCCACATCTCTCACCACTGGGTTTGAGCTAAGGAGGTACTGTTAGTATTGTAATTTCAGGGACTTCCCCTTTGCTGAAAGGGATGATAATACATTTTTTTTTGTCATTTAGTTTAAGTCTGTGGCTTTGGCACCAATCATTTGTCTGTGTAAGCCCTTTCTGTAGTATGTCAACATCATTGGGGGACCCAGTGACTGCATCCAGTTTGCAGTCATCGGTGAACCTGGTAAGGCGCAAGCCGTCTAATTTTAATTTGGACTTCTGAGAAATATATTCCAAACAGTAGGGGCCCCAGCACAGATCCTTGTGGTACTCCACTGGTAACTGGTCTTCTGGTAGAGGTGAAATCCCCAACTTTGACTGTATGCATACTGTCAGTGAGCCAGTAGGCTACCCATCTAGTGACATATGGGTTAATTCCCAGCTGGGTGAGTTTCTCAATGATGCCTTAGTGGGTAATTGTGTCAGTCCCCTGGCATTGTGCTACCCGATGTTAGTTCCCAGTGCTTCTATCAAGCAGAGTCACTGGAGAGTGATCCCTGGGGTGAACTTTCTTATTTTCCATCCACTCATCAAGATTTCTCTTGAAAAGGGCCAGTGAGGTGCTCTGCCTGACATGTATGGGAAGTCTGTTCCAGAGCATGGGCAGTCCCTGGGTTATGAACCTATCCCTCCAGCATGTTCTGTTGGCTGTGGTAAGGAGGTTGATGTATCTGGAGCATATAGTGTGGAAGGAGTGGGATTTCTTTAGAGGTAGCATTTCTAACAAAGCTGGGTCCGACATGGCTTTGTAAGTCAAGCAGAGATCGCCTCTTAGTAGACGATATGAGACAGAATAGCTGGAGTTTTTTGAATCTGTCCATGTAGGACATGTGCTTAAGGCCGAGGATCCTCTTCGTGAGGTACTTGTGGCTTTTCCAGCTGCTGCATGTATCTAGTGAGGTACATGCCAAATGGGGAATTATACTCGATGACTGGTCTAATGAGGGAAGAGTACAGAGAGATGATGACCTCTTTCTTCCTGGATGCAAAACGCTTGGTAATGAGATGTGCAACAGAGAAGGACCTTACTACCACAGTGGCAATGTGGTGGTCAAAGGAGAGGTTGCTGTCAACCTGTGTCCCCAGATCTCTTATAATACCTTCAGTGTTCAGTGGGCTCCCATCGATGTGGTAATTAGTGGTAACTGAGTTTTTCCCAAAGGGGATGATGACGCATTTTTTGGCATTAAGCTTAAGGCCATAGTTTCAATACCAGTCATTGGTCTTAGTGAGGCCTTTCTGTAGGACGTCTACATAACTTGGGGAGTTAATAATGGCTCCCAGCTTGCAGTCGTCTGCGAACTTGGTCAGCCAGAGTCCCTCTGTGTTGGCCTGGACTTCTGAGAAGTAGATGCAAAACAAAAGAGGACCCAGGGCTGATCCCTGTGGGACACCACTCATGACTAGTCGGCAGTCTGACTTGGGGTCTGCTACTTTCACACTGTGGGTTCTATCTGCGAGCCAGTTTGCAACCCACATAGTGATATAGGGGTTGATGCCTAGTTTGGTGAGTTTATCAATAATTCTTGAGTGAGGAATGGTATCAAAGGCCTTGGCCAGATTGAGGTAGGCTGTATGAACTGCCTTGGCCTCATCCACAGCTCTGGTGATTAACTCAAAGAAGTCAACCAGGTTGAGCAGGCATGATCTGCCTTTCACAAAACCAAATTGCATGGGATCTAGAGTTTGAAGATTCCCTATATCATTGTTAATTAGGTCCATGATGATGCGCTCTATAGCCTTACATATCAGACTCGTCAGGCTAATGGGACAATAATTCACAGAATCTGTAGTTACTCCCCCTTTATGGTGAGGGATGACTGTAGCAGTGTACCATTCAGTAGGGACAAAGCCTGAAGTGAGGCTATGACTGAACAGAGCACACAGGTGTGGTGCCAGTTCACTTTGTAGTTCATGTAGAACACAGCCAGGGATATTGTCGGGTCCCATGGAAGCTGTATTCTTGGCCTTGGACAAGGCAGCTTTAACCTGTGCTGCAGTAATGCTGGGGACTTGACATTACTCCAGTATTGTGATTGGTCCTTTGGGGGGGAGGGGTAGAGGTGGCACTGAATCTGTCAGCCAGTATGTTGGCAACATCTGTTGGCTCAAAATAGGTGGTACCATTGTGCAGTAACTCAAAGCAAACCTGGGTATTGCCATGGAGATTCTTGATATAACTATAGAAGGTTTTGTGGTTGTTTTTTTTTTTTGTCTGCCACAATTCTGCCTTCATAGCTGGCTTTAGAGGTTTTGATGAGGGATCTCAACTTTTTGTTGAGGCTAATAAGGGAGTTTTTCCAGTCTTGGGACTTCCCCTTTTTCTGCAACAGTTTCTTCCTTCTGTTGTAGAGTTTATTAATGACAGGGAACCACCAGATTGGCTTCTTTTTTTGGAGCTGAGGATCTTGGTTCCATTGGGTATGGCTAGTTTCATGCATTTATGTACGTGTTCATGCAGTGCACTGGTGTATGATTCGGCAGTCATGCATCTATTTTCCATTGACATGGGTGTCATGAAGTTAGCCACCTCTGTTTTTAGAAGGCCAAAATCAGCTTTGGAGAAGTTTTTCATGGTGGTTATCTTTGCAGGGGGTGTGGGTGAGATGTGGATTTCCATGGTGAATAGTTTGTGGTCGGATCTAACCAGGGAGGAATTAACTATTGGTGTAGAGCAACAGATGCCCATGTTTGGAATAACTAGGTCAAGGATGTTGCTTCCTCTAGTGGGGGGAAGAATGAGCTTTTCTAGGGCATTGGAACTGATGAATTCCAGAAAGCATTGGGCCAGTGTATTGGTGCATGAGTAGTTTTCCCAGTTGACGGAGTAGTTGAAGTCACCTAGTATGAGAGTGTTGGGTTGGACCCTAATAGTTTCCAGGGTGCTTAGGAACGTGGAGTGAGAGTCTTGGGACATGGTTGGGGACCTATAGCAGTCTACGCCCTGAATCGCTATCCTACCCAATGTTAGTTATACCGGAATTATCTCAGATGCGTTATGCTAGGCTACTAGTCTGGAGGTGTGAATATCCTTTATGAATATGGAGACACCACCACCTTTGGAGCTTCAGTTCATATTCTGGGGCTAAAACGTGTGGAATGAGTTATAGCCTGGTAGCACAGAGGTGCTTTCTGCTGCTTTATACCAGGTCTCCATTACAGCACAAATGTCAATGTTCTCCATTTTAAGGAGTGCTTCGAGCAAGTGCATCTTGAGATTTAGACTTGTAGCATTGAGCAGCATGACCCTCAGATTACATTTATTTATAGCTGTTACAGTGGTAATTTGGTCTTTGGAACATCATCTAAAAAAGGCACTATAGGGGTGGCAAGAGCCTTAGCCAGTATCCGGAAACCCAGGGGTGACAGATGCAGGCCATCTCTGGCAAAGCACCGATGTCTGTCAGTCATGTCATCTCAAGCAGACAGATACTGGATCCCCTTAGAATGACACCAGAAAGCATTTTCTGCTTGTACTGCAGTATCATTCTGAGTGACGGTAGGATACTGCTCAGGGCTAGGGTCATACCTCCCTGGGCTACATAATCTGAGAGCTCCTCCATGTCTCTTTTCATGTAGCCCAGGGAGGTGCATCTCAGGTCATTCACACTCACATGGACAGTGACAGACTCATACTTGTACTTGTTGTGGAGTGACCTCAGTGTGTGTGTTATGTGTCGGATTCTTGCACCTGATAGACAGCTGCCTTCTACTTATTCAGCCTAGTGAGTGGGACATCAGTGTGTCTCACTATTGAGTCACCTATGATTAGTGTATTGGGCAAGCTGTTTTGCCTTAGGGGCTTAGGTTGAGGGGCACACTGTGTAGGTGAGCTATGTGTCTTGTGGTTTGCGCTGTGTTGTGGTGGTTGAGTGCGTTTCTGCCTTGGAGGTCTCTGCTGTTTGGGCAGATTTCTATTGAGAGTCTCCATGAAGGTGGGTGTGTGGTTTGTGTTTTTATGTGAGAGCTGTGATTGTGGGTGTTCTGGAGGGCTATGTGTTGCATGTGGTGTGGTGCAGGTGTTGACCTTCTCCCTTTGACCAGCTATTCCACTCTTGGCTTAAGAGTGCATGGCTTCCAGTTTGGATATATAAGTGCATCTCTCACAAGTCTGAGTGTTGGGAGGTAAGAGGAGAGGGTTGTTTCTGTACATGAGGCAGTTGCTACACTGCCTCAGAATGCCCAAGTTAACCAGGTTAATAGGAGAAAGCACAGCAAACTGACCTTTAGACATGCCAGGAGGGATGGTCATTATTACTAAGTACTAGAGCTGTTTCCTTTTATATTCCTTTTACAGGAAAAATGTCACTGAAGGTGTCTGAGTTTGTACAGAGCACTGCCAAACACTTGAGGGGAAACTAATATGTAAGGCAATGGTGGTGCAGTGGTTAGTGTTGTCACCTCACAGCAAGAGATTCTCCAGTTCGATTCTTGGCTGGAGCACCTTCTGTGTGGAGTCTGCATGTCCTCCCTGTGGTTGAGTGACGTATAAAGACATGCAGATAGGTGCGTGCGTGAATGAGTGTGCCTTCTTTGAAGGTTGGGCATCAGGCGGGCAACTCGGCACCATAAAAAAAATCCATTGCCAATCATTAGCAGACCAGAGTTCTGCTGTGGTGAACCCTAACTGGGAAAAGCCATAAGACAAGACCCTGAAAATTTAAGGATGAGCTATTTAGGCAGACATTCTGAAGTTAGAAAGAAATCAAGCAGTACTTACTGAAAAACAAAGAATTAGCTTGTTAAGAATGATGAAAAAAGGGGAGTCGCATGAATGGCTACTGCCTGGCTACTACTACTGCTGGTCTCACCACTGCTTCACTCTGCTGGGATAAAATACTGCTTTGCTTCGTCTGTCACCAGAAGCAAAATGTTAGCACCAATCCCAAGAAGAGAAGCAGGCCACTGCCTGTTTGGTGATCCACAGTCTTGTCCCAGATGATGCAAGGGTCTGCAGGCTTGTAGCCTATTTCTGCTAGATGCCTCGAATAGCAACCAGACCAATCAGGTACGTTAAGCAAAAACACTCACTCTCCAACCAGAAAGTGTCAGGAATAAATGCACTCTACTCCTACTCACACCAGGATCAGAATATAAGCACAGATTTCAAGCTTTCACCCATAAAGCAGTTATTAAGCTTTCTGGTGAACAGCAGTCTCCAGAAAATAATGTAACTGCACTCCTTCTCTCACCAGGAGAAAATTGAAGCACTAATCCCAAGATGATTACTGAGAGGCAGACTGTGGGCTCTCCAATAACTGGAGATAGGTGCTTACAAGTAAGATGAAAAAAAATGGTTTATCCTAAACTCTGCAGTGTGCACTAGAGGAGTTAGATGTGAAAGTAGGTAACTTAAGGTTTACCTGTCTAAAAGTTAAGTTTTAGTGGAGAGTCACTATTTTTAAAACAGCAAGATGGATTGAAAGGGGGTGGTTAGTTTTGTATTCTGGTACTATGGAATGCAGTAGGATAGCCAATAAATATAAATGGCTGAAGGGGAGTGATTTCACAAAATACTAATTTTGTGTTTACTGACACCAGCCAGTAAAAGCAGAGAGGAAATGAGATATATGGTCAAATTAGCATAAGGGGCAGGCAACTAACTGACAGATATTGTGATTCCACCAGGGTGGGTTGTCTTTTGGGTTTGTCTTATTCTTAATACGAGTGGGCACAATTCACTCTATACAACTATCAGTGTGGATATAGTGGAATTTTGAAAATAGCTCAGCGTATGCTATGGTGTTTATTGGGTTTGGGTGTGCTTGGAATTTAGCCAAGGTGTGGCTTAGTAGAGAAAGGTTAACCTTGGAATAGTTCATAAAGGTTTTTGGTTTATACTGGTTCTTTAGATTTAATTTTTATTTAAAGAAATACTGCATTATGGTCAGATCTGATGAGACAGGACATTACATTGGGTGAGGAACATCTCTCCCCCATGTTTGTGAGTACAAGGTCAAGGATGTTTGTAGCACTGGTAGGAGAACGGACCAACTGTTCCAGGATGTAGGTATAAACAAAGTTTAGGAATTGCTGGGCTCGTGCATTAGAAGTTGTGTAAGATTCCCAATCTATAGAGGGGTATTTATTTATTTATTTTATTTTATTTAACATTTGTTTACCGGGAAAGTCTGACTGGACACAGGTCCTTTTTCAGCAGAGGCCCATGGAGAAAAGCTCCATGGGTAACAGTAGATTTTCATGCATACATCAATGAAGTATAAAGTAAACAAAATGTAGTAAACATAAGAACATACAAATTTGTTACATCTTGACAACAAAGCCTCGGCTTTGAACATAGCTAGTACTATTCGTAGGTATGACTTATGTCAAGATATAAGGTTAAGACAGGTCAGGAGGAACAAAGGATTAAACACCAGTGGAGAAGTTGGATATGTTTTGGGTATACTGTGATGTATCAGAGCACTCATGAGGGGTTAGTACTGGAACATAGCCACTTATTTTTTTTAGATAAGCTTTAAGTGATGGCTTAAAGTGGTTAGTGGATGAGATTGAGAGAATGGAGTTAGGACGGGAGCTCCATATATGAGATATATAGTTGGAAAATAAATATTCTTCTGCAGTGTTGTTGGCCTTGGAGACAGTGAGTAAGTTTTTGTTGTTAGAGCAAAGTGGTCTGCTGGAACTGTAAGGAAGGATGAGATTTTGTAGTGCAGGGGTTCTAGTTGGTTGTGTTACAATTTTGTGAGTTAGAGTTGGTTGTAAAGAATAATGTTGGGAAGCTCAAGCCAGTCTAGTATCCTTAAAACTGTACATCGATGTGTTCTATATGGGCAGCCAGATGCAAACTTAGCAATTTTATTATAACATGCTTCTAGCTTAGATAAGTCAGTTTTCCTTAGATTAGTTAAAGTTGGAGAGGCATATAGTAGAGTGGAGAGCAGATGGGTTTGTGCTAATGTCATTTTGGCCATTGTGGTCAGGAACCTTTTGTGCCTATATAGACTTCCAAAGTTTTTATGGACTTTTTTATAGTTAGGGAGACATGCAAGACAAATTTTAGGGTATTGTGTATTTCCACTCCAAGAAGCTTTGTATGGGTTGACAGGGAGATCACAGTATTGTCTTTGGTTATTACGTTAAATGTTGGGCATGAGCTAGATGTCGTTAGGTTGGATGAGTAATAATTTAGTTTTGTTTGGGTTCAGGATTAGATGGGCATTGGCTAACCATGTTTTAACAGAAGTTAAAGATTCCTGTGTTTGAGAATGAAGAGCTGATAGAGAAGTGTCAGCACAGATAAGTGTTGAATCATCTGCAGACTGTATCATAAAACCATGTGGAGTAGGTGTCTGTAGATTATTAGTCACAGATAAGTGCTGAATCATCTGCAGACTGTATTATAGAACCATGTGGAGTAGCTGTGTGTAGATTATTAGTCACAGATAAGTGTTGAATCATCTGCATACTGTATTATAGAACCATGTGGAGTAGGTGTGTGTAGATTATTAGTCACAGATAAGTGTTGAATCATCTGCAGACTGTATTATAGAATGGGTCTATATTATATCATCGAACACTTAAAAAAGCGAACGCTGATTGATCGACCTAACTTAAGTGAAAGCTTACAATCTCGAACTGTCAGATCAGCGATTTTTTTCCCAGGGAAAAAAATCGCTGATCCAAAACACATACAAACAACACAAGCACACCAAACAAACAGAAATCCGCACACATACACCTAAAATCTGATACCTAACCCTACACTAAACTATGCACACACCACTAACTACCCACTTACCTTAACCCAAACCCTAACCCTAAGGTCCGTCACTATCGCACACTCACCTCACCTGCTTCCTAACCCTAACTCACCTAAATCACCCTAACACTCACATCCACACAATCGCACACTTACCTGAATCCGACCGGTAACTTTCCACCATAACACTGAAAATACCGAAGCAACAGAAACGGACAACTGAATTCTTTCCGTAGGAAAAAATTCGAGTTTCTGCTGCTTCGATATTTTGCAGTTTCGCGAAAATAAGTTTGATCAATCAGCGTTCGCTTTTTTAAGCGTTCGAGGATATAATATAGACCCTTATAGAACCATGTGGAGTAGGTGTAAGTAGATTATTAGTCACAGATAAGTGTTGAATCATCTGCATACTGTATTATAGAACCATGTGGAGTAGCTGTGTGTAGATTATTAGTCACAGAGAAGTGTTGAATCATCTGCATACTGTATTATAGAACCATGTGGAGTAACTGTGTGTAGATTATTAGTCACAGATAAGTGTCGAATCATCTGCATACTGTATTATAGAACCATGTGGAGTAACTGTGTGTAGATTATTAGTCACAGATAAGTGTTGGATCATCTGCATACTATATTATAGAACCATGTGGAGTAGGTGTGTGTAGATTATTAGTCACAGATAAGTGTTGAATCATCTGCGTACTGCATTATAGAACCATGTGGAGTAGCTGTGTGTAGATTATTAGTCACAGATAAGTGTTAAATCATCTGCAGACTGTATTATAGAACCATGTGGAGCAGGTGTGTGTAGATTATTAGTCACAGATAAGTGCTGAACCATCTGCATACTGTATTATAGAACCATGTGGAGTAGATGTGTGTAGATTATTAGTCACAGATAAGTGCTGAACCATCTGCAGACTGTATTATAGAACCATGTGGAGGAGGTGTGTGTAGATTATTAGTCACAGATAAGTGTTGGATCATCTGAAGACTGTATTATAGAACCATGTGGAGTAGCTGTGTGTAGATTATTAGTCACAGATAAGTGCTGAACCATCTGCATACTGTATTATAGAACCATGTGGAGCAGATGTGTGTAGATTATTAGTCACAGATAAGTGTTGAACCATCTGCAGACTGTATTATAGAACCATGTGGAGTAGCTGTGTGTCGATTATTAGTCACAGATAAGTGTTGAATCATCTGCATACTGTATTATAGAACCATGTGGAGTAGCTGTGTGTAGATTATCAGTCACAGATAAATGTCGAATCATCTGCAGACTGTATTATAGAACCATGTGGAGTAGGCGTGTGTAGATTATTAGTCACAGATAAGTGTCGAATCATCTGCATACTGTATTATAGAACCATGTGGAGTAGCTGTGTGTAGATTATCAGTCACAGATAAGTGTTGAATCATCTGCAGACTGTATTATAGAACCATGTGGAGTAGGTGTGTGTAAATTATTAGTCACAGATAAGTGTTGAATCATCTGCATACTGTATTATAGAACCATATGGAGTAGCTGTGTGTAGATTATCAGTCACAGATAAGTGTTGAATCATTTGCAGTCTGTATTATAGAACCATGTGGAGTAGGTGTGTGTAGATTATTAGTCACAGATAAGTGTTGAATCATCTGCATACTGTATTATAGAACCATGTGGAGTAGCTGTGTGTAGATTATCAGTCACAGATAAGTGTTGAATCATCTGCAGACTGTATTATAGAACCATGTGGAGTAGGTGTGTGTAGATTATTAGTCACAGATAAGTGTTGAATCATCTGCAGACTGTATTATAGAACCATGTGCAGTAGGTGGGTGTAGATTATTAGTCACAGATAAGTGTCGAATCATCTGCATACTGTATTATAGAACCATGTGGAGTAGCTGTGTGTAGATTATTAGTCACAGATAAGTGTTGAATCATCTGCAGACTGTATTATAGAACCATATGGAGTAGCTGTGTGTAGATTATCAGTCACAGATAAGTGTTGAATCATCTGCAGACTGTATTATAGAACCATGTGGAGTAGCTGTGTGTAGATTATCAGTCACAGATAAGTGTTGAATCATCTGCATACTGTATTATAGAACCATGTGGAGTAGCTGTGTGTAGATTATCAGTCACAGATAAGTGTTGGATCATCTGCAGACTGTATTATAGTACCATGTGGAGTAGGTGTGTGTAGATTATTAGTCACAGATAAGTGTTGAATCATCTGCATACTGTATTATAGAACCATGTGGAGTAGCTGTGTGTAGATTATCAGTCACAGATAAGTGTTGAATCATTTGCAGTCTGTATTATAGAACCATGTGGAGTAGGTGTGTGTAGATTATTAGTCACAGATAAGTGTTGAATCATCTGCATACTGTATTATAGAACCATGTGGAGTAGCTGTGTGTAGATTATCAGTCACAGATAAGTGTTGAATCATCTGCAGACTGTATTATAGAACCATGTGCAGTAGGTGGGTGTAGATTATTAGTCACAGATAAGTGTTGAATCATCTGCATACTGTATTATAGAACCATGTGGAGTAGCTGTGTGTAGATTATTAGTCACAGATAAGTGTTGAATCATCTGCAGACTGTATTATAGAACCATGTGGAGTAGCTGTGTAGATTATCAGTCACAGATAATTGTTGAATCATCTGCAGACTGTATTACAGAACCATGTGGAGTAGACGTGTGTAGATTATTAGTCACAGATAAGTGTTGAATCATCTGCAGACTGTATTATAGAACCATGTGGAGTAGCTGTGTGTAGATTATTAGTCACAGATAAGTGTTGAATCATCTGCAGACTGTATTATAGAACCATGTGGAGTAGCTGTGTGTAGATTATTAGTCACAGATAAGTGTTGAATCATCTGCAGACTGTATTATAGAACCATGTGGAGTAGGTGTGTGTAGATTATTAGTCACAGATAAGTGTTGAATCATCTGCAGACTGTATTATAGAACCATGTGGAGTAGCTGTGTAGATTATCAGTCACAGATAAGTGTTGAATCATCTGCAGACTGTATTATAGAACCATGTGGAGTAGGTGTGTGTAGATTATTAGTCACAGATAAGTGTTGAATCATCTGCATACTGTATTATAGAACCATGTGGAGTAGCTGTGTGTAGATTATCAGTCACAGATAAGTGTTGAATCATCTGCAGACTGTATTATAGAACCATGTGGAGTAGGTGTGTGTAGATTATTAGTCACAGATAAGTGTTGAATCATCTGCATACTGTATTATAGAACCATGTGGAGTAGGTGTGTAGATTATTAGTCACAGATAAGTGTTGAATCATCTGCATACTGTATTATAGAACCATGTGGAGTAGGTGTGTGTAGATTATTAGTCACAGATAAGTGTTGAATCATCTGCATACTGTATTATAGAACCATGTGGAGTAGTATGTGTAGATTATCAGTCACAGATAAGTGTTGAATCATCTGCATACTGTATTATAGAACCATGTGGAGTAGCTGTGTGTAGATTATTAGTCACAGATAAGTGTTGAATCATCTGCAGACTGTATTATAGAACCATGTGGAGTAGGTGTAAGTAGATTATTAGTCACAGATAAGTGTTGAATCATCTGCAGACTGTATTATAGAACCATGTGGAGTAGCTGTGTGTAGATTATTAGTCACAGATAAGTGTTGAATCATCTGCATACTGTATTATAGAACCATGTGGAGTAGGTGTGTGTAGATTATTAGTCACAGATAAGTGTTGAATCATCTGCAGACTGTATTATAGAACCATGTGGAGTAGCTGTGTGTAGATTATTAGTCACAGATAAGTGTTGAATCATCTGCATACTGTATTATAGAACCATGTGGAGTAGCTGTGTGTAGATTATTAGTCACAGATAAGTGTTGAATCATCTGCAGACTGTATTATAGAACCATGTGGAGTAGGTGTGTGTAGATTATTAGTCACAGATAAGTGTTGAATCATCTGCATACTGTATTATAGAACCATGTGGAGTAGCTGTGTAGATTATTAGTCACAGATAAGTGTTGAATCATCTGCAGACTGTATTATAGAACCATGTGGAGTAGCTGTGTGTAGATTATTAGTCACAGATAAGTGTTGAATCATCTGCAGACTGTATTATAGAACCATGTGGAGTAGCTGTGTGTAGATTATTAGTCACAGATAAGTGTTGAATCATCTGCATACTGTATTATAGAACCATGTGGAGTAGCTGTGTGTAGATTATTAGTCACAGATAAGTGTTGAATCATCTGCATACTGTATTATAGAACCATGTGGAGTAGCTGTGTGTAGATTATTAGTCACATATAAGTGTTGAATCATCTGCAGACTGTATTATAGAACCATGTGGAGTAGGTGTGTGTAGATTATTAGTCACAGATAAGTGTTGAATCATCTGCATACTGTATTATAGAACCATGTGGAGTAGGTGTCTGTACATTATTAGTCACAGATAACTGTTGAATCATCTGCGTATTGTATTGTAGAACCATGTGGAGTAGCTGTGTGTAGATTATTAGTCACAGCTAAGTGTTGAATCATCTGCATACTGTATTATAGAACCATGTGGAGTAGCTGTGTGTAGATTATCAGTCACAGATAAGTGTTGAATCATCTGCATACTGTATTATAGAACCATGTGGAGTAGGTGTGTGTAGATTATTAGTCACAGATAAGTGTTGAATCATCTGCATACTGTATTATAGAACCATGTGGAATAGCTGTGTGTAGATTATTAGTCACAGATAAGTGTTGAATCATCTGCATACTGTATTATAGAACCATGTGGAGTAGCTGTGTGTAGATTATCAGTCACAGATAAGTGTTGAATCATCTGCAGACTGTATTATAGAACCATGTGGAGTAGCTGTGTGTAGATTATTAGTCACAGATAAGTGTTGAATCATCTGCATACTGTATTATAGAACCATGTGGAGTAGCTGTGTGTAGATTATTAGTCACAGATAAGTGTTGAATCATCTGCAGACTGTATTATAGAACCATGTGGAGTAGGTGTGTAGATTATTAGTCACAGATAAGTGTTGAATCATCTGCATACTGTATTATAGAACCATGTGGAGTAGCTGTGTGTAGATTATTAGTCACAGATAAGTGTTGAATCATCTGCATACTGTATTATAGAACCATGTGGAGTAGCTGTGTGTAGATTATTAGTCACAGATAAGTGTTGAATCATCTGCAGACTGTATTATAGAACCATGTGGAGTAGCTGTGTGTAGATTATTAGTCACAGATAAGTGTTGAATCATCTGCATACTGTATTATAGAACCATGTGGAGTAGGTGTGTGTAGATTATTAGTCACAGATAAGTGTTGAATCATCTGCATACTGTATTATAGAACCATGTGGAGTAGCTGTGTGTAGATTATTAGTCACAGATAAGTGTTGAATCATCTGCATACTGTATTATAGAACCATGTGGAGTAGGTGTGTGTAGATTATTAGTCACAGATAAGTGTTGAATCATCTGCAGACTGTATTATAGAACCATGTGGAGTAGCTGTGTGTAGATTATTAGTCACAGATAAGTGTTGAATCATCTGCATACTGTATTATAGAACCATGTGGAATAGCTGTGTGTAGGTTATTAGTCACAGATAAGTGTGAATCATCTGCATACTGTATTATAGAACCATGTGGAATAGCTGTGTGTAGGTTATTAGTCACAGATAAGTGTTGAACCATCTGCAGACTGTATTATAGAACCATGTGGAGTAGGTGTGTGTAGGTTATTAGTCACAGATAAGTGCTGAATCATCTGCATACTGTATTATGGAACCATGTGGAGTAGCGTGTGTAGATTATTAGTCACAGATAAGTGTTGAGCCATCCGTGTACTGTATTATAGAACCATGAGGAGTAGGTGTGTGTAGATTATTAGTCACATATAAGTGTTGAACCATCTGCGTACTGTATTATAGAACCATGTGGAGTAGGTGTGTGTAGATTATTAGTAAAGAGGGAGAAAAGGAGAGGGTCCAAGATAGATCCTTGGGGGACATCAGTGGATAAACGAAGGCATGCAGATAGGTCACCTTGTCATAGAACAGATTGTTGATGGCCAGATAAATAGTTATGAAACCATGATGTAGCAGATGGTGAGAAGGATGGTTCAGTTAGTACATCTATTGGTTTGGAATGGGAGACCATATCAAAAGCTTTTGATAGGTCTAGAAAGATGGCAGATACAAAGTTGTTGTTATTCCTGTGATGGTTTACTGTATTGATGAAGGATAAGAGAGCTGTAGTGGTACTATATGATGGGCGAAACCCATGCTGAGTGTTTGTGAGAAGGTTATTAGTAAGAATTTCATGACCTGGAGATGAATACACCTTTCGAGTAGCTTAGAAAGAGGTGAGAGAATAGCAATTGGCCAATAGTTTCTCAGTTCTGTGGAAGGTTACATGGGAAATTGTCCACAGTTGAGAGACCTTGTTTTTGAGAATGGATCTATTTATAAGGATTGATTCTGGGAAGGCTATAGATTCATCTGCAATTTTAAGGTATTCACTGGGTAAGTTATCTATGGCAAGTGTAGGTTTTAGTTTCTGTAGTAGTTTTTTTATAGTGGCTGTAGGAACTGGGGAGAAAGAGAATGAGGCATTGCTAGCTGTAGACTTGGCTGGTTTGGTATCAGGAGTAGGAGTTTGCTGTTTGGAAAGGGCAATTATAGATTCAGTAAAATGTTTGTTAAAAATGGTAGCTATGCTATCGGAACTGTTGTGATGTTTGGCGTTGGCGTAGTAGATTTTCCTGGGTGAAGGATTGAGTTTATAGCTGTGGGATTTTTTTTATATGTGTTTTGAATATTATGATATAAATGTATTTTATCCTATTTTATTTGTTTTTTTTTTTTTTTTTTTGCTTTATTTCTAAGTTCTTGATACTGTTGTTTAGGAACTACTGTGTTAGTCTTACTCCATAGTTCCCAGGCTTTATCTCTAGTTTTCAGAAGGGCCTTAGTGTCCCTGCTTAGACAGGGAGCAAAGTTTGATTTTAGTCTGATGGTTCTAACAGGGGCATGTGCATTTAATATATCTAAGAAAGATTAGTTTGAGAAAGATTAGTTAGTTGAGATCTCCCATGAATATTGTATTGGGATGAACAGTGAGGGAATCTAGTACATTGAAATGGGCAGTATGGGTTTTCTGGGCCATGGAGGGGGACCTATACATTAAAAGAATATGGTACAAGACCCTTTTTATGGTGAGTTACACATATGAGTACCAGCTGGTCATATATTTAACTAGACTGGATGTAAGGTTGTTTATAATGCAGACTGAAACTACTACAACTTTAGTTCCCTAATGTGCAGTAGCTGGTCTAAAGTGCAAATGACATTATCACCTTGCACTGCCAGGGTACTCTCTACACTGCCAGGGTACTCTCTATGACTTTAAATCATGTCTCCATTACTGCACAAATGTTACACACTCCAGGGAGAGGAAGGTTTACAGTGAGTGGAATTTCTTGTTAAGACTTCTAGCATTGAGCACTACCGCCTTCAGATATTCCTTCATAGGTTCAGTTAAGTCAGGAAGTTTATCAGTTTGGCATTGACTATAAAAGGCACTATGGGGGTGTTAAAGGTCTTTGCAAATATCTGAAAACCTAAGTGCAGACCATCCTTCGCAAAACAGTGTGGTCTGTCAATCATGTCTTCCCAGGCCATAAAATATTGTACCCCCTTAGACTGACACCAGAAGCTAAGACAATTGTTAAAATCAATTATTTTTAGTTGGTAATGTAGCATCATCCTTGGAGAAGGTAGTATGCAGGTCAATGCTAGACTGATACCTGCCTGAAACACATACTCAATGGTCTCCATCATGTCTTGCTTCATATAGTCAAAAGAGATTCATCTCAGGTCAATAACAGCCACATGGAGTATGGCAGAGACATAATGGTACTGGTGTTTCAATGACCTCAGTGCCTAGTTGATGGATCCTAGTTTCGGAAAGGCAGCTATATGTGACTCTCTCCTTACTCATTTCTGTTAAAAGGGACATCAGTGTGCCTCAGAGTAGAATCACCAGTGACCAAGAAATTTGGTCGTGTGCTTGTTTGCCTTAAGGGTTTAGCAGCAGAGGCATTGGATACAGTGTTACTATGTGTAACTGTGGATGGTGCTTTAACAGAGTGTTTACATGATGGCTGAGGACCCTTTCTTTGAGTGTACTGTGCAGGAGGTCATAGTGTTTTAGGAAGTTTACCTGAAGTGCTACAGCATAAGTAGTTTTATGTGTGGGGTCTTTAGCCTGTGCAGTATGTGTGGTGCAAGTGTCACGGACAACCTCTATATGATTAGTTTTGGTTATATGAGTTTCGCCTCTAGCATTAAAGTGTATTTACACTCTTTCCTACTTTATCTATTTTATTAAGAATAAGTGGGTTATCAGTGTGAATGAGGCAACTGCTACAATGCTTCAAAATATCCATCTTACCCAAACTGGCCACAGAGAGAGTCAGGAAGTGTGTATCCATGGCTGCTGATCTACAATATCCATCTTACCCAAACTGGCCACAGTAAGAGTCAGGAAGTGCATATCCATAGCTGCTGATCTGCAATATCCATCTTACCCAAACTGGCCACAGAGAGAGTCAGGAAGTGCATATCCATGGCTGCTGATCTACAATATCCATCTTACCCAAACTGGCCACAGAGAGAGTCAGGAAGTGCATATCCATGGCTGCTGATCTACAATATCCATCTTACCCAAACTGGCCACAGAGAGAGTTAGGAAGTGCATATTTATGTCTGCTGATTTACAATATCCATCTTACCCAAACTGGCCACAGAGAGAGTCAGGAAGTGCATTCCCATAGCTGCTGACCTACAACATTCATCTTATCCAAACTGGCCACAGAGAGAGTCAGGAAGTGCATATCCATGGCTGCTGATCTACAATATCCATCTTACCCAAACTGGCCACAGAGAGAGTCAGGAAGTGCATATCCATAGCTGCTGATCTGCAATATCCATCTTACCCAAACTGGCCACAGTGAGAGTCAGGAAGTGCATATCCATGGCTGCTGATCTACAATATCCATCTTACCCAAACTGGCCACAGAGAGAGTCAGGAAGTGCATATCCATGGCTGCTGATCTACAATATCCATCTTACCCAAACTGGCCACAGAGAGAGTCAGGAAGTGCATATCCATGGCTGCTGATCTACAATATCCATCTTACCCAAACTGGCCACAGAGAGAGTCAGGAAGTGCATATCCATAGCTGCTGATCTACAATATCCATCTTACCCAAACTGGCCACAGAGAGAGTCAGGAAGTGCATATCCATGGCTGCTGATCTACAATATCCATCTTACCCAAACTGGCCACAGAGAGAGTCAGGAAGTGCATATCCATGGCTGCTGATCTACAATATCCATCTTACCCAAACTGGCCACAGAGAGAGTCAGGAAGTGCATATCCATGGCTGCTGATCTACAATATCCATCTTACCCAAACTGGCCACAGAGAGAGTCAGGAAGTGCATATCCATGGCTGCTGATCTACAATATCCATCTTACCCAAACTGGCCACAGAGAGAGTCAGGAAGTGCATATCCATGGCTGCTGATCTACAATATCCATCTTACCCAAACTGGCCACAGAGAGAGTCAGGAAGTGCATATCCATGGCTGCTGATCTACAATATCCATCTTACCCAAACTGGCCACAGAGAGAGTCAGGAAGTGCATATCCATAGCTGCTGATCTACAATATCCATCTTACCCAAACTGGCCACAGAGAGAGTCAGGAAGTGCATATCCATGGCTGCTGATCTACAATATCCATCTTACCCAAACTGGCCACAGAGAGAGTCAGGAAGTGCATATCCATGGCTGCTGATCTACAATATCCATCTTACCCAAACTGGCCACAGAGAGAGTCAGGAAGTGCATATCCATGGCTGCTGATCTACAATATCCATCTTACCCAAACTGGCCACAGAGAGAGTCAGGAAGTGCATATCCATGGCTGCTGATCTACAATATCCATCTTACCCAAACTGGCCACAGAGAGAGTCAGGAAGTGCATATCCATGGCTGCTGATCTACAATATCCATCTTACCCAAACTGGCCACAGAGAGAGTCAGGAAGTGCATATCCATGGCTGCTGATCTACAATATCCATCTTACCCAAACTGGCCACAGAGAGAGTCAGGAAGTGCATATCCATGGCTGCTGATCTACAATATCCATCTTACCCAAACTGGCCACAGAGAGAGTCAGGAAGTGCATATCCATGGCTGCTGATCTACAATATCCATCTTACCCAAACTGGCCACAGAGAGTCAGGAAGTGCATATCCATGGCTGCTGATCTACAATATCCATCTTACCCAAACTGGCCACAGAGAGAGTCAGGAAGTGCATATCCATGGCTGCTGATCTACAATATCCATCTTACCCAAACTGGCCACAGAGAGAGTCAGGAAGTGCATATCCATGGCTGCTGATCTACAATATCCATCTTACCCAAACTGGCCACAGAGAGAGTCAGGAAGTGCATATCCATGGCTGCTGATCTACAATATCCATCTTACCCAAACTGGCCACAGAGAGAGTCAGGAAGTGCATATCCATGGCTGCTGATCTACAATATCCATCTTACCCAAACTGGCCACAGAGAGAGTCAGGAAGTGCATATCCATGGCTGCTGATCTACAATATCCATCTTACCCAAACTGGCCACAGAGAGAGTCAGGAAGTGCATATCCATGGCTGCTGATCTACAATATCCATCTTACCCAAACTGGCCACAGAGAGAGTCAGGAAGTGCATATCCATGGCTGCTGATCTACAATATCCATCTTACCCAAACTGGCCACAGAGAGAGTCAGGAAGTGCATATCCATGGCTGCTGATCTACAATATCCATCTTACCCAAACTGGCCACAGAGAGAGTCAGGAAGTGCATATCCATGGCTGCTGATCTACAATATCCATCTTACCCAAACTGGCCACAGAGAGAGTCAGGAAGTGCATATCCATGGCTGCTGATCTACAATATCCATCTTACCCAAACTGGCCACAGAGAGAGTCAGGAAGTGCATATCCATGGCTGCTGATCTACAATATCCATCTTACCCAAACTGGCCACAGAGAGAGTCAGGAAGTGCATATCCATGGCTGCTGATCTACAATATCCATCTTACCCAAACTGGCCACAGAGAGAGTCAGGAAGTGCATATCCATGGCTGCTGATCTACAATATCCATCTTACCCAAACTGGCCACAGAGAGAGTCAGGAAGTGCATATCCATGGCTGCTGATCTACAATATCCATGTTACCCAAACTGGCCACAGAGAGAGTCAGGAAGTGCATATCCATAGCTGATCAATAATATCCATCTTACTCAAACTGGCCACAGAGAGAGTCAGGAAGTGCATATCCATGGCTACTGATCTACAATATCCATCTTACCCAAACTGGCCACAGAGAGAGTCAGGAAGTGCATATCCATGGCTGCTGATCTACAATATCCATCTTACCCAAACTGGCCACAGAGAGAGTCAGGAAGTGCATATCCATGGCTGCTGATCTACAATATCCATCTTACCCAAACTGGCCACAGAGAGAGTCAGGAAGTGCATATCCATGGCTGCTGATCTACAATATCCATCTTACCCAAACTGGCCACAGAGAGAGTCAGGAAGTGCATATCCATGGCTGCTGATCTACAATATCCATCTTACCCAAACTGGCCACAGAGAGAGTCAGGAAGTGCATATCCATGGCTGCTGATCTACAATATCCATCTTACCCAAACTGGCCACAGAGAGAGTCAGGAAGTGCATATCCATGGCTGCTGATCTACAATATCCATCTTACCCAAACTGGCCACAGAGAGAGTCAGGAAGTGCATATCCATGGCTGCTGATCTACAATATCCATCTTACCCAAACTGGCCACAGAGAGAGTCAGGAAGTGCATATCCATGGCTGCTGATCTACAATATCCATCTTACCCAAACTGGCCACAGAGAGAGTCAGGAAGTGCATATCCATGGCTGCTGATCTACAATATCCATCTTACCCAAACTGGCCACAGAGAGAGTCAGGAAGTGCATATCCATGGCTGCTGATCTACAATATCCATCTTACCCAAACTGGCCACAGAGAGAGTCAGGAAGTGCATATCCATGGCTGCTGATCTACAATATCCATCTTACCCAAACTGGCCACAGAGAGAGTCAGGAAGTGCATATCCATGGCTGCTGATCTACAATATCCATCTTACCCAAACTGGCCACAGAGAGAGTCAGGAAGTGCATATCCATGGCTGCTGATCTACAATATCCATCTTACCCAAACTGGCCACAGAGAGTCAGGAAGTGCATATCCATGGCTGCTGATCTACAATATCCATCTTACCCAAACTGGCCACAGAGAGAGTCAGGAAGTGCATATCCATGGCTGCTGATCTACAATATCCATCTTACCCAAACTGGCCACAGAGAGAGTCAGGAAGTGCATATCCATGGCTGCTGATCTACAATATCCATCTTACCCAAACTGGCCACAGAGAGAGTCAGGAAGTGCATATCCATGGCTGCTGATCTACAATATCCATCTTACCCAAACTGGCCACAGAGAGAGTCAGGAAGTGCATATCCATGGCTGCTGATCTACAATATCCATCTTACCCAAACTGGCCACAGAGAGAGTCAGGAAGTGCATATCCATGGCTGCTGATCTACAATATCCATCTTACCCAAACTGGCCACAGAGAGAGTCAGGAAGTGCATATCCATGGCTGCTGATCTACAATATCCATCTTACCCAAACTGGCCACAGAGAGAGTCAGGAAGTGCATATCCATGGCTGCTGATCTACAATATCCATCTTACCCAAACTGGCCACAGAGAGAGAGTCAGGAAGTGCATATCCATGGCTGCTGATCTACAATATCCATCTTACCCAAACTGGCCACAGAGAGAGTCAGGAAGTGCATATCCATGGCTGCTGATCTACAATATCCATCTTACCCAAACTGGCCACAGAGAGAGTCAGGAAGTGCATATCCATGGCTGCTGATCTACAATATCCATCTTACCCAAACTGGCCACAGAGAGAGTCAGGAAGTGCATATCCATGGCTGCTGATCTACAATATCCATCTTACCCAAACTGGCCACAGAGAGAGTCAGGAAGTGCATATCCATGGCTGCTGATCTACAATATCCATCTTACCCAAACTGGCCACAGAGAGAGTCAGGAAGTGCATATCCATGGCTGCTGATCTACAATATCCATCTTACCCAAACTGGCCACAGAGAGAGTCAGGAAGTGCATATCCATGGCTGCTGATCTACAATATCCATCTTACCCAAACTGGCCACAGAGAGAGTCAGGAAGTGCATATCCATGGCTGCTGATCTACAATATCCATCTTACCCAAACTGGCCACAGAGAGAGTCAGGAAGTGCATATCCATGGCTGCTGATCTACAATATCCATCTTACCCAAACTGGCCACAGAGAGAGTCAGGAAGTGCATATCCATGGCTGCTGATCTACAATATCCATCTTACCCAAACTGGCCACAGAGAGAGTCAGGAAGTGCATATCCATGGCTGCTGATCTACAATATCCATCTTACCCAAACTGGCCACAGAGAGAGTCAGGAAGTGCATATCCATGGCTGCTGATCTACAATATCCATCTTACCCAAACTGGCCACAGAGAGAGTCAGGAAGTGCATATCCATGGCTGCTGATCTACAATATCCATCTTACCCAAACTGGCCACAGAGAGAGTCAGGAAGTGCATATCCATGGCTGCTGATCTACAATATCCATCTTACCCAAACTGGCCACAGAGAGAGTCAGGAAGTGCATATCCATGGCTGCTGATCTACAATATCCATCTTACCCAAACTGGCCACAGAGAGAGTCAGGAAGTGCATATCCATGGCTGCTGATCTACAATATCCATCTTACCCAAACTGGCCACAGAGAGAGTCAGGAAGTGCATATCCATGGCTGCTGATCTACAATATCCATCTTACCCAAACTGGCCACAGAGAGAGTCAGGAAGTGCATATCCATGGCTGCTGATCTACAATATCCATCTTACCCAAACTGGCCACAGAGAGAGTCAGGAAGTGCATATCCATGGCTGCTGATCTACAATATCCATCTTACCCAAACTGGCCACAGAGAGAGTCAGGAAGTGCATATCCATGGCTGCTGATCTACAATATCCATCTTACCCAAACTGGCCACAGAGAGAGTCAGGAAGTGCATATCCATGGCTGCTGATCTACAATATCCATCTTACCCAAACTGGCCACAGAGAGAGTCAGGAAGTGCATATCCATGGCTGCTGATCTACAATATCCATCTTACCCAAACTGGCCACAGAGAGTCAGGAAGTGCATATCCATGGCTGCTGATCTACAATATCCATCTTACCCAAACTGGCCACAGAGAGAGTCAGGAAGTGCATATCCATGGCTGCTGATCTACAATATCCATCTTACCCAAACTGGCCACAGAGAGAGTCAGGAAGTGCATATCCATGGCTGCTGATCTACAATATCCATCTTACCCAAACTGGCCACAGAGAGAGTCAGGAAGTGCATATCCATGGCTGCTGATCTACAATATCCATCTTACCCAAACTGGCCACAGAGAGAGTCAGGAAGTGCATATCCATGGCTGCTGATCTACAATATCCATCTTACCCAAACTGGCCACAGAGAGAGTCAGGAAGTGCATATCCATGGCTGCTGATCTACAATATCCATCTTACCCAAACTGGCCACAGAGAGAGTCAGGAAGTGCATATCCATGGCTGCTGATCTACAATATCCATCTTACCCAAACTGGCCACAGAGAGAGTCAGGAAGTGCATATCCATGGCTGCTGATCTACAATATCCATCTTACCCAAACTGGCCACAGAGAGAGTCAGGAAGTGCATATCCATGGCTGCTGATCTACAATATCCATCTTACCCAAACTGGCCACAGAGAGAGTCAGGAAGTGCATATCCATGGCTGCTGATCTACAATATCCATCTTACCCAAACTGGCCACAGAGAGAGTCAGGAAGTGCATATCCATGGCTGCTGATCTACAATATCCATCTTACCCAAACTGGCCACAGAGAGAGTCAGGAAGTGCATATCCATGGCTGCTGATCTACAATATCCATCTTACCCAAACTGGCCACAGAGAGCCAGGAAGTGCATATCCATGGCTGCTGATCAACAATATCCATCTTACCCAAACTGGCCACAGAGAGAGTCAGGAAGTGCATATCCATGGCTGCTGATCTACAATATCCATCTTACCCAAACTGGCCACAGAGAGAGTCAGGAAGTGCATATCCATGGCTGCTGATCTACAATATCCATCTTACCCAAACTGGCCACAGAGAGTCAGGAAGTGCATATCCATGGCTGCTGATCTACAATATCCATCTTACCCAAACTGGCCACAGAGAGAGTCAGGAAGTGCATATCCATGGCTGCTGATCTACAATATCCATCTTACCCAAACTGGCCACAGAGAGAGTCAGGAAGTGCATATCCATGGCTGCTGATCTACAATATCCATCTTACCCAAACTGGCCACAGAGAGAGTCAGGAAGTGCATATCCATGGCTGCTGATCTACAATATCCATCTTACCCAAACTGGCCACAGAGAGAGTCAGGAAGTGCATATCCATGGCTGCTGATCTACAATATCCATCTTACCCAAACTGGCCACAGAGAGAGTCAGGAAGTGCATATCCATGGCTGCTGATCTACAATATCCATCTTACCCAAACTGGCCACAGAGAGAGTCAGGAAGTGCATATCCATGGCTGCTGATCTACAATATCCATCTTACCCAAACTGGCCACAGAGAGAGTCAGGAAGTGCATATCCATGGCTGCTGATCTACAATATCCATCTTACCCAAACTGGCCACAGAGAGAGTCAGGAAGTGCATATCCATGGCTGCTGATCTACAATATCCATCTTACCCAAACTGGCCACAGAGAGAGTCAGGAAGTGCATATCCATGGCTGCTGATCTACAATATCCATCTTACCCAAACTGGCCACAGAGAGAGTCAGGAAGTGCATATCCATGGCTGCTGATCTACAATATCCATCTTACCCAAACTGGCCACAGAGAGAGTCAGGAAGTGCATATCCATGGCTGCTGATCTACAATATCCATCTTACCCAAACTGGCCACAGAGAGAGTCAGGAAGTGCATATCCATGGCTGCTGATCTACAATATCCATCTTACCCAAACTGGCCACAGAGAGAGTCAGGAAGTGCATATCCATGGCTGCTGATCTACAATATCCATCTTACCCAAACTGGCCACAGAGAGAGTCAGGAAGTGCATATCCATGGCTGCTGATCTACAATATCCATCTTACCCAAACTGGCCACAGAGAGAGTCAGGAAGTGCATATCCATGGCTGCTGATCTACAATATCCATCTTACCCAAACTGGCCACAGAGAGAGTCAGGAAGTGCATATCCATGGCTGCTGATCTACAATATCCATCTTACCCAAACTGGCCACAGAGAGAGTCAGGAAGTGCATATCCATGGCTGCTGATCTACAATATCCATCTTACCCAAACTGGCCACAGAGAGAGTCAGGAAGTGCATATCCATAGCTGCTGATCTACAATATCCATCTTACCCAAACTGGCCACAGAGAGAGTCAGGAAGTGCATATCCATGGCTGCTGATCTACAATATCCATCTTACCCAAACTGGCCACAGAGAGAGTCAGGAAGTGCATATCCATGGCTGCTGATCTACAATATCCATCTTACCCAAACTGGCCACAGAGAGAGTCAGGAAGTGCATATCCATGGCTGCTGATCTACAATATCCATCTTACCCAAACTGGCCACAGAGAGAGTCAGGAAGTGCATATCCATGGCTGCTGATCTACAATATCCATCTTACCCAAACTGGCCACAGAGAGAGTCAGGAAGTGCATATCCATGGCTGCTGATCTACAATATCCATCTTACCCAAACTGGCCACAGAGAGAGTCAGGAAGTGCATATCCATGGCTGCTGATCTACAATATCCATCTTACCCAAACTGGCCACAGAGAGAGTCAGGAAGTGCATATCCATGGCTGCTGATCTACAATATCCATCTTACCCAAACTGGCCACAGAGAGAGTCAGGAAGTGCATATCCATGGCTGCTGATCTACAATATCCATCTTACCCAAACTGGCCACAGAGAGAGTCAGGAAGTGCATATCCATGGCTGCTGATCTACAATATCCATCTTACCCAAACTGGCCACAGAGAGAGTCAGGAAGTGCATATCCATGGCTGCTGATCTACAATATCCATCTTACCCAAACTGGCCACAGAGAGAGTCAGGAAGTGCATATCCATGGCTGCTGATCTACAATATCCATCTTACCCAAACTGGCCACAGAGAGAGTCAGGAAGTGCATATCCATGGCTGCTGATCTACAATATCCATCTTACCCAAACTGGCCACAGAGAGAGTCAGGAAGTGCATATCCATGGCTGCTGATCTACAATATCCATCTTACCCAAACTGGCCACAGAGAGAGTCAGGAAGTGCATATCCATGGCTGCTGATCTACAATATCCATCTTACCCAAACTGGCCACAGAGAGAGTCAGGAAGTGCATATCCATGGCTGCTGATCTACAATATCCATCTTACCCAAACTGGCCACAGAGAGAGTCAGGAAGTGCATATCCATGGCTGCTGATCTACAATATCCATCTTACCCAAACTGGCCACAGAGAGTCAGGAAGTGCATATCCATGGCTGCTGATCTACAATATCCATCTTACCCAAACTGGCCACAGAGAGAGTCAGGAAGTGCATATCCATGGCTGCTGATCTACAATATCCATCTTACCCAAACTGGCCACAGAGAGAGTCAGGAAGTGCATATCCATGGCTGCTGATCTACAATATCCATCTTACCCAAACTGGCCACAGAGAGAGTCAGGAAGTGCATATCCATGGCTGCTGATCTACAATATCCATCTTACCCAAACTGGCCACAGAGAGAGTCAGGAAGTGCATATCCATGGCTGCTGATCTACAATATCCATCTTACCCAAACTGGCCACAGAGAGAGTCAGGAAGTGCATATCCATGGCTGCTGATCTACAATATCCATCTTACCCAAACTGGCCACAGAGAGAGTCAGGAAGTGCATATCCATGGCTGCTGATCTACAATATCCATCTTACCCAAACTGGCCACAGAGAGAGTCAGGAAGTGCATATCCATGGCTGCTGATCTACAATATCCATCTTACCCAAACTGGCCACAGAGAGAGTCAGGAAGTGCATATCCATGGCTGCTGATCTACAATATCCATCTTACCCAAACTGGCCACAGAGAGAGTCAGGAAGTGCATATCCATGGCTGCTGATCTACAATATCCATCTTACCCAAACTGGCCACAGAGAGAGTCAGGAAGTGCATATCCATGGCTGCTGATCTACAATATCCATCTTACCCAAACTGGCCACAGAGAGAGTCAGGAAGTGCATATCCATGGCTGCTGATCTACAATATCCATCTTACCCAAACTGGCCACAGAGAGAGTCAGGAAGTGCATATCCATGGCTGCTGATCTACAATATCCATCTTACCCAAACTGGCCACAGAGAGAGTCAGGAAGTGCATATCCATGGCTGCTGATCTACAATATCCATCTTACCCAAACTGGCCACAGAGAGAGTCAGGAAGTGCATATCCATGGCTGCTGATCTACAATATCCATCTTACCCAAACTGGCCACAGAGAGAGTCAGGAAGTGCATATCCATGGCTGCTGATCTACAATATCCATCTTACCCAAACTGGCCACAGAGAGAGTCAGGAAGTGCATATCCATGGCTGCTGATCTACAATATCCATCTTACCCAAACTGGCCACAGAGAGAGTCAGGAAGTGCATATCCATGGCTGCTGATCTACAATATCCATCTTACCCAAACTGGCCACAGAGAGAGTCAGGAAGTGCATATCCATGGCTGCTGATCTACAATATCCATCTTACCCAAACTGGCCACAGAGAGAGTCAGGAAGTGCATATCCATGGCTGCTGATCTACAATATCCATCTTACCCAAACTGGCCACAGAGAGAGTCAGGAAGTGCATATCCATGGCTGCTGATCTACAATATCCATCTTACCCAAACTGGCCACAGAGAGAGTCAGGAAGTGCATATCCATGGCTGCTGATCTACAATATCCATCTTACCCAAACTGGCCACAGAGAGAGTCAGGAAGTGCATATCCATGGCTGCTGATCTACAATATCCATCTTACCCAAACTGGCCACAGAGAGAGTCAGGAAGTGCATATCCATGGCTGCTGATCTACAATATCCATCTTACCCAAACTGGCCACAGAGAGAGTCAGGAAGTGCATATCCATAGCTGCTGATCTACAATATCCATCTTACCCAAACTGGCCACAGAGAGAGTCAGGAAGTGCATATCCATGGCTGCTGATCTACAATATCCATCTTACCCAAACTGGCCACAGAGAGAGTCAGGAAGTGCATATCCATGGCTGCTGATCTACAATATCCATCTTACCCAAACTGGCCACAGAGAGAGTCAGGAAGTGCATATCCATGGCTGCTGATCTACAATATCCATCTTACCCAAACTGGCCACAGAGAGAGTCAGGAAGTGCATATCCATGGCTGCTGATCTACAATATCCATCTTACCCAAACTGGCCACAGAGAGAGTCAGGAAGTGCATATCCATGGCTGCTGATCTACAATATCCATCTTACCCAAACTGGCCACAGAGAGAGTCAGGAAGTGCATATCCATGGCTGCTGATCTACAATATCCATCTTACCCAAACTGGCCACAGAGAGAGTCAGGAAGTGCATATCCATGGCTGCTGATCAACAATATCGATCTTACCCAAACTGGCCACAGAGAGAGTCAGGAAGTGCATATCCATGGCTGCTGATCTACAATATCCATCTTACCCAAACTGGCCACAGAGAGAGTCAGGAAGAGCATGTCCATGGCTGCTGATCTACAATATCCATCTTACCCAAACTGGCCACAGAGAGCCAGGAAGTGCATATCCATGGCTGCTGATCAACAATATCCATCTTACCCAAACTGGGATCTGTTTCACTGGTGTTTTCTTCACCATATGTATATGTGAATGGGATCTGTTTTACTGATGTTTGCATCACCATGTGTATCTGTGAATGGGATCGGTTTCACTGATGTTTGCATCACCATATGTATCTGTGAATGGGATCTGTTTCACTGATGTTTTCATCACCATACGTATCTGTGAATGGGATCTGTTTTACTGATGTTTGCATCACCATGTGTATCTGTGAATGGGATCTGTTTTACTGATGTTTGCATCACCATCTGTATCTGTGAATGGGATCTGTTTTACTGATGTTTGCATCACAATGTGTATCTGTGAATGGGATCTGTTTTACTGATTTTTGCATCACCATGTGTATCTGTGAATGGGATCTGTTTTACTGATATTTGCATCACCATGTGTATCTGTGAATGGGATCTGTTTTACTGATGTTTGCATCACCATATGTATCTGTGAATGGGATCTGTTTTACTGATGTTTGCATCACCATATGTATCTGGGAATGGGATCTGTTTCACTGGTGTTTTCATCACCATGTGTATCTGTGAATGGTATCTGTTTCACTGGTGTTTTCATCATGATATGTATCTGTGAATGGGATCTGTTTTACTGATGTTTGCATCACCATGTTTATCTGTGAATGGGATCTGTTTTACTGATGTTTGCATCACCGCATGTATCTGTGAATGGGATCTGTTTTATTGATGTTTGCATCCCCCTATGTATCTGTGAATGGGGTCTGTTTCGCTGGTGTTTTCATCGCCATATGTATCTGTGAATGGGATCTGTTTTACTGATGTTTGCATCACCATGTGTATCTGTGAATGGCATCTGTTTTACTGATGTTTGCATCACCATATGTATCTGTGATTGGGATCTGTTTTACTGATGTTTGCATCACCATGTGTATCTGTGAATGGGATCTGTTTTACTGATGTTTTCATCACTATATGTATCTGTGCATGTGATCTGTTTCACTGGTGTTTTCATCACCATGTGTATCTGTGAATGGGATCTGTTTCACTGATGTTTGCATAACTGTGTGTATCTGTGAATGGGATTTGTTTTACTGATGTTTGTATCACCATATGTATCTGTGAATTGGATCTGTTTCACTGGTGATTTCATCACCATATGTATCTGTGAATGGGATCTGTTTTACTGATGTCTGCATCACCATGTGTATCTGTGAATGGGATCTGTTTTACTGATGTCTGCATCACCCTGTGTATCTGTGAATGGGATCTGTTTTACCGATGTTTGCATCAACATATGTATCTTTGAATGGGATCTGTTTTACTGATGTTTGCATCACCATGTGTATCTGTGAATGGGATCTGTTTACTGATGTTTGCATCACCATATGTATCTGTGAATGGGATCTGTTTCACTGATGTTTGCATCACCATATGTATCTGTGAATGGGATCTGTTTCACTGGTGTTTTCCTCACCATATGTATCTGTGAATGGGATCTATTTCACTGGTGTTTTTATCACCATGTGTATCTGTGAATGGGATCTGTTTTACTGATGTTTGCATCACAATGTGTATCTGTGAATGGGATCTGTTTTACTGATGTTTGCATCACCATGTGTATCTGTGAATGGGATCTGTTTTACTGATATTTGCATCACCATGTGTATCTGTGAATGGGATCTGTTTTACTGATGTTTGCATCACTATATGCATCTGTGCATGGGATCTGTTTTACTGATGTTTGCATCACCATATGTATCTGTGAATGGGATCTGTTTCACTGGTGTTTTCATCACCATGTGTATCTGTGAATGGGATCTGTTTCACTGGTGTTTTCAGCATGATATGTATCTGTGAATGGGATCTGTTTTACTGATGTTTGCATCACCATGTGTATCTATGAATGGGATCTGTTTTACTGATGTTTGCATCACCGTGTGTATCTGTGAATGGGATCTGTTTTACTGATGCTTGCATCCCCCTATGTATCTATGAATGGGATCTGTTTTACTGATGTTTGCGTCACCATATGTATCTGTGAATGGGGTCTGTTTCACTGATGTTTTCATCACCATAAGTATCTGTGAATGGGATCTGTTTTACTGATGTTTGCAACACCATGTTTATCTGTGAATGGGATCTGTTTAACTGATGTTTGCATCACCATATGTATCTGTGATTGGGATCTGTTTTACTGATGTTTGCATCACCATGTGTATCTGTGAATGGGATCTGTTTTACTGATGTTTTCATCACCATATGTATCTGTGAATGTGATCTGTTTCACTGATGTTTGCATCACCATATGTATCTGTGAATGGGATCTGTTTCACTGGTATTTTCCTCACCATATGTATCTGTGAATGGGATCTATTTCACTGGTGTTTTTATCACCATGTGTATCTGTGAATGGGATCTGTTTTACTGATGTTTGCATCACAATGTGTATCTGTGAATGGGATCTGTTTTACTGATGTTTGCATCACCATGTGTATCTGTGAATGGGATCTGTTTTACTGATATTTGCATCACCATGTGTATCTGTGAATGGGATCTGTTTCACTGGTGTTTTCATCACCATGTGTATCTGTGAATGGGATTTGTTTCACTGGTGTTTTCTGCATGATATGTATCTGTGAATGGGATCTATTTTACTGATGTTTGCATCACCATGTGTATCTATGAATGGGATCTGTTTTACTGATGTTTGCATCACCGTGTGTATCTGTGAATGGGATCTGTTTTACTGATGTTTGCATCCCCCTATGTATCTATGTATGGGATCTGTTTTACTGATGTTTGTGTCACCATATGTATCTGTGAATGGGGTCTGTTTCACTGATGTTTTCATCACCATATGTATCTGTGAATGGGATCTGTTTTACTGATGTTTGCATCACCATGTGTATCTGTGAATGGCACCTGTTTTACTGATGTTTGCATCACCATATGTATCTGTGATTGGGATCTGTTTTACTGATGTTTTCATCACTATATGTATCTGTGCATGTGATCTGTTTCACTGGTGTTTTCATCACCATGTGTATCTGTGAATGGGATCTTTTTCATTGATGTTTGCATAACTGTGTGTATCTGTGAATGGGATTTGTTTTACTGATGTTTGCATCACCATATGTATCTGTGAATTGGATCTGTTTCACTGGTGTTTTCATCACCATATGTATCTGTGAATGGGATCTGTTTTACTGATGTCTGCATCACCATGTGTATCTGTGAATGGGATCTGTTTTACTGATGTCTGCATCACCCTGTGTATCTGTGAATGGGATCTGTTTTACTGATGTTTGCATCAACATATGTATCTTTGAATGGGATCTGTTTTACTGATGTTTGCATCACCATGTGTATCTGTGAATGGGATCTGTTTACTGATGTTTGCATCACCATATGTATCTGTGAATGGGATCTGTTTCACTGATGTTTGCATCACCATATGTATCTGTGAATGGGATCTGTTTCACTGGTGTTTTCCTCACCATATGTATCTGTGTATGGGATCTATTTCACTGATGTTTTTATCACCATGTGTATCTGTGAATGGGATCTGTTTTACTGATGTTTGCGTCACAATGTGTATCTGTGAATGGGATCTGTTTTACTGATGTTTGCATCACCATGTGTATCTGTGAATGGGATCTGTTTTACTGATATTTGCATCACCATGTGTATCTGTGAATGGGATCTGTTTTACTGATGTTTGCATCACTAGATGCATCTGTGCATGGGATCTGTTTTACTGATGTTTGCATCACCATATGTATCTGTGAATGGGATCTGTTTCACTGGTGTTTTCATCACCATGTGTATCTGTGAATGGGATCTGTTTCACTGGTGTTTTCAGCATGATATGTATCTGTGAATGGGATCTGTTTTACTGATGTTTGCATCACCATGTGTATCTATGAATGGGATCTGTTTTACTTATGTTTGCATCACCGTGTGTATCTGTGAATGGGATCTGTTTTACTGATGCTTGCATCCCCCTATGTATCTATGAATGGGATCTGTTTTACTGATGTTTGCGTCACCATATGTATCTGTGAATGGGGTCTGTTTCACTGATGTTTTCATCACCATAAGTATCTGTGAATGGGATCTGTTTTACTGATGTTTGCATCACCATGTTTATCTGCGAATGGGATCTGTTTTACTGATGTTTGCATCACCATATGTGTCTGTGATTGGGATCTGTTTTACTGATGTTTGCATCACCATGTGTATCTGTGAATGGGGTCTGTTTCACTGATGTTTGCATCACCATATGTATCTGTGAATGGGATCTGTTTCACTGGTGTTTTCCTCACCATATGTATCTGTGAATGGGATCTATTTCACTGGTGTTTTTATCACCATGTGTATCTGTGAATGGGATCTGTTTTACTGATGTTTGCATCACAATGTGTATCTGTGAATGGGATCTGTTTTACTGATGTTTGCATCACCATGTGTATCTGTGAATGGGATCTGTTTTACTGATATTTGCATCACCATGTGTATCTGTGAATGGGATCTGTTTTACTGATGTTTGCATCACTATATGCATCTGTGAATGGGATCTGTTTTACTGATGTTTGCATCACCATATGTATCTGTGAATGGGATCTGTTTCACTGGTGTTTTCATCACCATGTGTATCTGTGAATGGGATTTGTTTCACTGGTGTTTTCTGCATGATATGTATCTGTGAATGGGATCTGTTTCACTGGTGTTTTCCTCACCATATGTATCTGTGAATGGGATCTATTTCACTGGTGTTTTTATCACCATGTGTATCTGTGAATGGGATCTGTTTTACTGATGTTTGCATCACAATGTGTATCTGTGAATGGGATCTGTTTTACTGATGTTTGCATCACCATGTTTATCTGCGAATGGGATCTGTTTTACTGATGTTTGCATCACCATATGTGTCTGTGATTGGGATCTGTTTTACTGATGTTTGCATCACCATGTGTATCTGTGAATGGGATCTGTTTTACTGATGTTTTCATCACCATATGTATCTGTGAATGTGATCTGTTTCACTGATGCTTGCATCACCATATGTATCTGTGAATGGGATCTGTTTCACTGGTGTTTTCATCACCATGTGTATCTGTGAATGGCATCTTTTTCACTGATGTTTGCATAACCGTGTGTATCTGTGAATGGGATTTGTTTTACTGATGTTTGCATCACCATATGTGTCTGTGAATGGGATCTGTTTCACTGGTGTTTTCATCACCATATGTATCTGTGAATGGGATCTGTTTTACTGATGTCTGCATCACCATGTGTATCTGTGAATGGGATCTGTTTTACTGATGTTTGCATCACCCTGTATATCTGTGAATGGGATCTGTTTTACTGATGTTTGCATCACCATGTGTATCTGTGAATGGGATCTGTTTTATTGATGTTTGCATCACCATGTGTATCTGCGAATGGGATCTGTTTCACTGGTGTTTGCATCACCATGTGTATCAGTGAATGGGATCTGTTTCACTGGTGTTTACATCATCACGTGTATCTGTGAATGAGATTTGTTTCACCGGTGTTTTCATCACCATGTGTATCTGTGAATGGGATCTTTTTCACTGGTGTTTTCTTCACCATGTGTATCTGTGAATGGGATCTGTTTCACTGGTGTATCCATAACCATGTGTATCTGTGAATGGGATCTGTTTCATTGGTGTTTTCATCACCATGTGTATCTGTGAATGGGATGAGTTTCACTGTTGTTTGCATAACCATGTGTATCTGTGAATGGGATCTATTTTACTAATGTTTGCATCACCATGTGTATCTGTGAATGTGATCTGTTGCACTTGTGTTTGCATAAGCATGTGTATCCTGCTTGATGCTCCTTTTGTTTTCTCTTTTTTGTAACAACAATCTGTATCCTGACAAATTAATTTGCATGTCATTTACACAGATTGCATACAGTCTCAGGCAATATACACATGAAAAGCAAGAACTATAAGTGACACTGCAGAGACATTAATATGGTACTTTCTGAAGTAGCTCCAAATTTCAAGCAATTCCAGTTATGAAGCTGGAAAAGTAAGACGGACAACAGCAGTTAGGAAATTACTTTTCTTTTCCTGGAATATGCAGGAACTACTATAAATACAAAAGAAGAGGTAACAACCTCTGATAGTACAAAAAAAAGAACATAAGCTATGTTGTATTATGCTTGTATCAATCACTGCTAAATCTAGGGGACATGCACTAAGTTTGAAATGCTTAAAATTAAGAAGAGTGGCCTCCACGTAGAAGTGTAGTCTCTGCGTCTGGCTACTTCATCTGCTGCTGAGCAGTGGGGATGGTAAATCCTTCAGTAAATCTGTTAATAAACTGGCTGCTGCTCAGTTTGATTTCAGTCTGTGTTCACGGATGAGAGTTGGTTTGTTATACTTTCTCTATAACAAACTCACATTTAAAGAAATATACTTTTTTTAAGTTAATGAATTGCTGTCCCACTTTGTTTAATCTGTCAGTTTTTTCAGCTTGAAAGCATATTACAATTCTTTGATAACCCAGTTCATTGTTTTTTCTTCCATTTATTATAGGAATTTTATGTGATATCTATCTATCTATCTATCTATCTATCTATCTATCTATCTATCTATCTATCTATCTATCTATCTGTCTATCTTTCTATCTATCTATCTATCTATCTATCTATCTATCTATCTATCTATCTATCTATCTACACCTTGCCTTCTGTGTCATTGTCTATGTATCTGTCTACACATTGCCTTCTGTGTCATTAGGGACCCAATGGTCCTAGGTCTCTTGTATCACCACATCTCAAATAGTTCCACAAATACCAGTGTCTTCCTCAACTCTGGAATAGATTTCCATTGCAAATTAAGCACCATGATACATTATGTTCCTTCAAGCAGAAAGTGAGTGATTAGATGGGTCTTCACTAATTCATTCCTGGCTTGACTGGTTTGGAACTTCTCAAAAACGGAGGACTGCAATAAGGGAAGGTTACTGGTAAACAGAAAGGGTCGCTAGACTCAACTGCCTTATATTTCCTAATACACTTATGGTTTATATTGATTCCTGATGTCACAACTAAGGTGTTCATCCTACTTGATGAAGGTGTGATGTGATTTGGTGTGGTGGGGGGTGTTGGATGCCTGCGGTATGAAGTTCTTTGGTGAGGATTATAGGTCACAGAGGTATTTATTCATGTTCTGAGGCCACCTAAGAAAAAAGGGCAAGGCGCTCATCTTCCTTAGTGACAAAAAGTCTATACACTTACACAGAAGTAGGATTGTAGGCAATGGTTTACTGATACGTTGGAAGCACTATTACAGTAGTGGAGCGGCTAAATCATATCGGTATAGTTAGCACCATGCGACTGTAGGGTCAACAAGGATAGAGTTTTTGGGACAACCATAAATACAGTTAAACAATTTTTCTATAACTAAATTCTTCACAAAAGTTGAAAAATGTAAATAAACCTGCAATAACAGTTCATGTGCTTTATCTGTACATTGGAGATGGAAGGTTTGGCAAGCTTTGATGCTTGTATTGTGGCCAAAATTGTGCCTGAATGTTATGAAGCACAGGTCATTGCAGTGATACATTATGCATCCACTTTTCATTTAGTAGGAGCATTTTTCAACAACAGCCACCATTTCCAGAAAACTTCATTAAACTTTGAGATCAAGCGTTAGAGCTGAAGGCACAATACTATACTAAGTGTGCACCACTTATGCCAGAAGCACTTTGAGAACACCCTGCACACGGGCAACCTTTTTGTTCTTTAGTCACCTCATGACCCACTGAGACACAGTGTGACAGGTTGCTTCTGTTAAAGAACATGGCAATGTACAGCACAGTTACATTCAGGTAACACATCTGCAGGTTGGCGCATAACACATCTTGATGCAGAATGTAGCAGCCACATATTTTTCATCAGACAGGCTCATGCTCTCCAAGCTACATAAGATATTGTTACTTGTTTCTGCATTAATTTTCCAATCACAATAGCTGTAGCAGCTTTACAGATAAATGTAACAATAATAACAGTTAAAACTGGAAACTACTTAAAAAGGTTATTGACAAAAGCATGATTTTGTATCTTTAAATACTGAAAATCTGGCACAAGTTATCTAATCCCCAGAAAATAGGATAATTTAATGTGTATTACAACAGACTTGAGCTAAAGAAAAATATAAAATATCAGTATTATGGAGTTAAGAGTTATGATGAATGTTCCTTATTATTATTTAGCAAATAAGAGAAATAATAAGGCTTATTCCTCTCTGGGATTTGAACATTTGTGTATAAGCTTTGTAAAGTTTGTAATGGATTTGCTGGTTTGTCCTGTCACTGAAACTTAATTAATTTTACAAAAAAATGTAGTTTTTCGAATGTACTTAGTTCGGTTTCAGTTCTTAAGAACAGTTGCTGCTTCTTAACCAGTGGCATGACATACTGTACTTAGCCAGCTGGTTACCATGGTCATCCCCTGCAGCTGACTCGTCTACAGTCATCAGGCACCTCCTACTTCACAGGCTCCTCCCCTGCAACTGGCTCCTCCACAGGCTCCTCATTGTACCTCCTCTTTATAGGCTCCTCCCCTACAGTCATTTCTTCCACAGGCTCCTCATCACAGCTCCAACTGCACAGGCTTCTCCCCTGCAGCTGCTTCTCCACAGGCTCCTCCACTGCATATGGATCCTCACAGGCTCTTTGTCAGGCACCTCCTTCCTCAAAGGCTCCTTTCCTGCAGTCATCCCATCCACAGACTCCATTTCAGGCACCTGTTTTTTCACAGGCTCCTCCCCTGCAGCTGTCTCCTCCACAGGATCCTCATTCAGGCAGCTCCTCTGCTGATAAATGTGGCACTTCTGCCACCTGAATATCTCTGCCTTGCTATAACTCTTTGCATATCATGATGCTGTGCAGCACTGGTGATCATAGTACCTTGCCCTAGAACCTTTTTAAGCCTTGCCAGTCATGCCCCAGTTTTCCCATTTATCAATGCCCACGAACTAGAATGTCTTTTTGTTTTTTTATTTTATTTATTTAACAGTTATTTGCCAGGAAAGTCCGACTTGAAATGAAGCCAAGTTTCAGTGGAGGCCCAGGGAGAAATGCTTCAGACGCATGTCTTTGTAACGTGTGAGGAAACTGGAGCACCCAGAGAACCACACGAATGCAGGGAGGACATGCAGACTCCGCACAGAAGGCACTCCAGCCGAGAATTGAACCAGACAGCCTCTTGCTGTGAGGCAACAATGCTACTGCTGCACCACTGTGCCATCCGGATATATGCGTGTGTCTTAGGGCATCTACATGTTGCCCCTATCCATAAGAGACACAGGTGATAAGCTAGGAGTGAATTTGCAATTTCGCAATTATTGGTCCAATTTGCATTTGAACAGGCTTAGGGAAGACCTCTGCTTCACATGAATGGGAAGTTTGTTCCAGAGAAGGAGTAATCTCTGAGGTACATGCTTGTTTATGTCACAGATGAGGTTTCAATCCTTAGACTGAGTAATTCTAGTGCTGTTTGTTTTGTGAAAGTGTAGCAGATCCATTAAGGTTAGATTGGAGAATGTCTTATAGGTTAACCATAATTTGCCCCTCAGTAGTCTGTAAGAGACCGAGTACTGAGACAGAGCTTTGAGGGGGTCCACATAGGACATACTTACACACTGTATTCTTTTGGTAAGGGACTTCTGTGGCTTCTTCAGCTGTTGCAAATGCCTGGTTAGGTACATGCCGAAGGGTGCATTGTACTTGATTATCGGTCTAATTAGGCTGAGTATAGGCTGATTACTGGCCACAAACATATGTCCTATGCAGCCCGACTGGAAAAACTCCGGCTGTACTCAGTGGCATATCGCTTACTCAGAGGTGATCTCTGCCTGACTTACAAAGCCATGTCCAACTCAGAATTGATGGACATGCTCCACCTAAAAAAATCCAAGTCACTGCGAGCCACTCACTCTAGTGAGCTAAACCTCGCCACAACAATAAATAGAACATGCTGGAGGGATAGATTCCTGTCACAGAGACTCCCCATGCTTTGGAACAAAATTCCTAACTACATTAGGCAAAGCCCCTCACTAACACTCTTCAAGAGAAACCTTGATGAGTGGATGGGTAACAGAAAATATACCCACTTCATTGGCTCTTCTTGACAGAGGCTCAGTTAATTAATCAATGGGGTGGCAAAAGCTGGCACACTCTGGCTAGTCTTATAAATGACCTTGGGCAGATAGTCTAGTACCTACCTATGACCCTATAGTGGGACTATGATCTCCTTAGATCTGGATGCCATGCCCTTACTTATACATTATGTCACATAGAAGGATTTTCTCACCACCATGGATACATGATGATCAAAGTTGAGGTTGCTGTTAACCTGAGTTCCCAAGTCCCTTACTACTGGGTCTACTCTTAGAGAAGTGTTGTCAATACTGTAATTTGCAGGGGTGGTCAGCTTCCTAAAGGGTATAATTATGCACTTTTTTGCATTGAGTTCTAGGCCATGGCACTCACATCAGTTATTTGTCTGTGTCAGAGCCTCCTGGAGGCTATCTACATCTTTCAGGAATGCAGTGATTGCAACCAGCTTGCAGTCATCAGCAAATCTGGTCAGCCAAAGACTGTCTACATTTGCCTTGAGTTCAGAGAAGTATATTTCAAACAAGAGAGGTCCTAGTACTGAGCCCTGTGGAACACTACTAGTAACAAGCATTGTAGAGGTGGAATGGCCCACTTTAACTTTATGTGTCCTATCAGTGAGTCATTTAGCTAGCCATCAAGTGACATAGGGATTTATTCCTATATTTGTAAGCTTATCTGTTATCCTCAAATGAAGTATTGTGTTAAATGCCTTTGCCATGTTGAGGTAGGCAGTATGCACCATTTTACCCTAATTCATGGGTCTAGTCCCCTTCCCAAAGAAGCCTACTAGGTTTAGTAGGCATGACCTGCCCTTGACAAAACCAAACTGGGATGGTCCAGTGTTTGAAGATTTCCTATGTCTTTGTTTATCAAATCCACTATAATTCTTTCCATGGCATTCTATATATGACTAGTCAAATGTATGAATCTGTAGTTCCCTGGGTCTGTTGATGGTCCACCTTTGTATAGAGGGTTGACCATTGCAGTTCTCCATTCCCTAGAGATGAAGCCTGTCTGGAAGATGTGGTTGAATAGAAAGTCTAGTGGGCCTGGAAGGTTGTGTTTCAAGGTATTTAGGAGGCATCCTGGGATATTATCAGGACCCATCAATGCAATGTTTTTAGCTTTACAGAGTGCAATGGAGACCTGTTCTTAAGTGATAGTTGGGTGAGAAATGGTAGAGGGTACTGCCTTGGGGGTAACTGGGGGTGATGAGGATGAAATTAGACCTAAATTTATCAGCCAGCAAATTTGCTATATCCTCCAGTTCTGTAAAGGTTGTTCCATTTCTGTTAGTTCAGCACACTGTTTGGGTGTTTACCTTAAGACTGCATACATAACTGAAAATGCCTTATAGTTATCCTAAGCCTGGGAGGCTATTTATGCCTCAAAGTTGGCTTTGGTTGACTTGATTAGTCCCCTAAGTTGCGTTTTGAGACTGGTAAGGGTTTTGTTTTGTCTGGTGGGAATATTCTTTCCTGTTTTTGGACAAGAGTTTCTTTCCTTTGCTGTACAATCTACTTACACTTGGTGTCCACCAAGGGGTTTTGTTTCTGTAGTTTATCTACGTTTATTTCAGTTTGGTACTGCTGTTTCTATGCAGTTATGTACATGCTCGTATGAGGTTTCCATAACACTACAATGTACACCATGGAGTTCTCTGAATTTGGGGGGTTGGGAATTTTGGGTCTATATTATAACATCAAAGTCTTAAAACTTCGAATGTTATAATATCAACCCCAATTCAGCAAACGCTTGAAACAGCGAAGCTGCAGAACACCAAATATTTTCCTAGGGAAAGTATTCAGTGGGCCATTTCTGTGGCTTCGCTATTTCCTTGACTGTGGTGCAAAGATGGCGGACCGGGTTAAGGTAAGTGTGCGAACGGACCGAGGTAAGGTTAGTGTGTGATAGTTAGGAACCTTAGGTATAGGGAGCAGGTAAGGTGAGTGTGCAATAGTTAGGGACCTTAGGGTTAGGGAGCGGGTAAGGTGAGTGTGCGTTAGTTAGGGATCTTAGGGTTAGGGAGCAAGTAAGGTGAGTGTGCGTTAGTTAGGGATCTTAGGGTTAGGGAGTGGGTAAGGTAAGTGTGCGATAGTTAGAGACCTTAGGGTTAGGGTTCAGTTAAGGTAAGTGAATAGTTAGTAGTGTATGTACGGTTTAGTGTAGGGTTCTGTGAAGTGTGTATGTGTGGATTATGTATTTTGGTGTGCTTGTGCTGTGTGTGTGTGTATATTCTTGGAACAGGAAATTTTTTCCCTTGGAAAAAAAGTTGCTGTTTGGGTATATCACATTTCAAGATTCCAAGGTCGAGCTTATGGTGTTCGACATTTTGGAATTTCGATAATGTGATATAGACCCGGGAATTTTAACTATGCTATCACTTAATATGAGATAGTTAGCTGTGGAAAAATTCTTAAAGGTTCTGTGGTTTGCTGAAGTCCAGACTTTATACTTATTTCAGGGGTGACTGCTCTATGATCTGATCTGATTTTTGGAGGACATTGATATTTGTGCCATAACAGAGAACTGGTTCAAGGCAGCAGAAAATACCCCTGCACTACAAGGCTATAATTCATTCTACACCTTTCGGCCCCAGAACTTGGACTGAAGCTCCAAAGGCAGTGGTGTTTCCGTATTCATAAAGGATGCGCACACCTCCAGACTGGTAGCCCAAAATAATGCATCTGAGATACTCCAGCTGCAGCTTACATTGGGTAAGACAGCGATCCAGGTTGTAGCCTGCTATAGGTCTCCAACCATGTCCCAAGACTCACACTCCACTTCCTAAGCACCCTGGAGAATATTAGGGTTCAACCTAACACTCTCATACTGGACTACTTCAACTATCCCTCCATTAACTCGGAAAACTACTCATGTACCAATACACTTGCCCAATGTTTCCTGGAATTCATTAATTCCAATGCCCTGGACCAGCTCGTTCTTAACCCCACTAGAGGTAGTAATATCCTTGACTTGGTCATTACTAACATGGGCGACTGTTGCTCTACACCAATAGTCAACTCCTCCCTGGTTAGATGCGACCACAAACTAATCACCTTGGTAATCCACATCCCTCCCACCCCCCCTATCCTGTGCAAAGGTAACCACCATAAAAAAATTCTCCAAAGCTAACTTTGGGCACCTAAAAACAGAGGTGGATAACTTCACAGCACCCATGCAAATGGAGAATAGTTGCATGACCACCGAATCATACACCAATACACTGTATGAACACGTACACAAATGCATGGCTCTTGCCATACCCAATAGAACCAAGACGCTATCCTCCAAAAAAGGAAGCCAATCTGGTGGTCCTCTCTCATAAACAAACTCTACAACAGAAGGAGGAAACTGATGCAGAATAAGGTGAAGTCCCACGACTGGAAAACCTCCCTTATCAGCCTCACCAAAAAGTTGAGATCCCTCATCAAATCCTCTAAAGCTAGCTATGAAAACAGAATTGCAGCAGATAATAAAGGCAACCACAAGGCCTTCTATAGTTATGTAAAGAAGATCCACGGCAATACCCAGATTTGCTCCGAGCTACTGCACAATGGTACCTCCTATACCAAGCCAACAGATATTGCCAATATACTGGCCGACAAATTCAGTGCCAACTTTACCCCCCCCAACCCCCCAAAGGACCAGTCACAATACCAGTAGATTGCCAGGCACCCAGTATTACTGCTGCACAGGTTAAAAGAGCACTGTCCAAGGCCAAGAATACAGCTTCTATGGGATCTGATAATACCACTGGCTGTGTTCTACATGAACTGCAGAGTGAACTGGCACCTCATCTGTGTGCCCTGTTCAGTCACAGCCTCATTTCAGGCTTTGTCCCTACTGAATGGTGCACTGCTACAGTCATTCCTCTCCACAAAGGAGGAGGAGCAACTACAGACCCTGGGAACTATCACCCTATTAGCCTGATGAGTCTGATATGCAAAGCTATGGAACGCATCATCATGGACCTAATAAACAAGGATACAGGGAATCTCCAAATGCTGGATCCCACATGGTTTGGTTTTGTGAAGGGTAGATCATGCCTGCTCAACTTGGTCAACTTCTTTGAGTCAGTCACCAGAGCTGTGGATGAAGGCAAGGTGGTTTGTACAGTCTACCGTGATCTGGTAGGCCTTTTGATACCATTCCCCAGTCAGGAATCATAGGAAAACTCACTAAGCTAGGCATCAGCCCCTATATCACTAGGTGGGTTGCAAACTTTCTCACAGGTAAAACCCAAAGTGTGAAAGTAGCTGACTCCATGTCAGACTGCCGACCAGTCACGAGTGGAGTCCCACAGGGTTCGGTTCTGGGTCCTCTCTTGTTTGGTATCTACTTCTCTGAAGTCCAGGCCAACACAAAAGGACTCTCACTGACAAAGTTCACAGACGATTGCAAGTTGGGAGTTATTATTAACTCCCAAAGTGATGTTGACATCCTACAGAAAGGCCTCACTGAGACCAACGACAGATGTCAGGACCATGGCCTTAAGCTCAATGCCAAAAAAATGTGTTTTCATCCCCTTTGGGAAAAAAAACATTTCCCGTGAATTACCACATTGATGGTAGTCCACTGAACACAGAAGGCATTATAAGAGATCTGGGAACACAGGTTGAGAGCAGCCTCTCTTTTGACCACCACATTGCCACTGTGGTCAGAAAGTCCTTCTATGTGCACATCTCAGTACTAAGGGTTTTGCATCTAGGAAGAAAGAGGTCATTGTCTCCCTCTACTCTTCCCTCATTAGGCCAGTCATTAAGTACAATGCCCCATTTGGCATGTACCTCACTAAACACCTGCAACAATTGGAGAGGCAGCAAAAGTACCTCACAAAGAGGATCCGAGGCCTTAAACATTTGTCCTATATGGACAGACTAAAAAAACTCCAACTATTCTCCGTCTCATATCGCCTACTTAGAGGCAATCTCTGCTTGACTTACAAAGCCATGTCTGACCCAGCTCTGTTAGAAATGCTACATTTAAAGAAATCCCAATCCCTCCACACCACATGCTCCAGAGACCTCAACCTCATTACCACAATCAATAGAACATGCTGGAGGGACAGGTTCATAACCCAGAGACTGCCCATGCTATGGGATAGACTTCCCATACAAGTCAAGCAGAGCACCTCACTGGCCCTCTTCAAGAGAAATCTTGATGAGTGGATGGGAAATAGAAAATTCACCCCAGGGATCACTGCAGTGGCTTTACTCAACAGAGGCACTGGGAACTAAGGTCAGGTGGCATGATGCCAGGGTAATCCTATGGGCTAAGCTTGTAAAGGCTCCATTGTCATTAGCCTAGTACACTCCAATGAACCTATGAACCTATGACCAGTGAGGACATTGCACTAAAATGAGTGCAACATTACCCCAGAACTGTGAGTATCAGATCCAGGATATTGGCACCCCTAGTAAGTGTGTAGACTAGCTGTTCCAGGATGTTTGCATTAACATAATCCAGGAATCTTTGAGCCTACATGTTATTGGTTATTCATCCCCATTTATGGTGGGATAGTTGAAATCACCCACGAATATGGTGTCGGGCTGAATGGTGAATGACACCATTACATTCAAATAGGAGATATGGATATCCTGGGTCATAAATGGAGACCTACAACTAGCAAGGATATGGTACTTAATCTATGATTAGTTAGACATGGAGTAGCTCAAGCATGTCATATTGTCCAACCAATCTTGATGTTTGCTTACTTTTTATGAAGACTGAGGCACCTCCACCTCTTGTCCCTTCTTGTGCAGTAGCTGGTCTAAATGTATGGAAGGCATTAAAGCCTTGCACTGCCGGGGTGCCTTCCACTGCTTTCAACCATGTCTTAGTAGCTGCACAGATGTCAACACTCTCCAGGGTGAAGTGCGATTCCAGGGAGTGGAGCTTCTTGTTGAGACTCCTGGCATTGAGCAGTAACACCTTTAGTTTATCTTGAGTCACTCTCCAGGATGAGGAGCACTTCCAGGAGTGGAGCTTCTTGTTGATACTTGTAACACTGAGCAGTAACACCTTTAGTTTATCTTGAGTCACTCTCCAGGATGAGGAGCACTTCCAGGAGTGGAGCTTCTTGTTGATACTCCTAACACTGAGCAGTAACACCTTTAGTTTATCTTGAGTCCCTCTCCAGGATGAGGAGCACTTCCAGGAGTGGAGCTTCTTGTTGATACTTGTAACACTGAGCAGTAACACCTTTAGTTTATCTTGAGTCACTCTCCAGGATGAGGAGCACTTCCAGGAGTGGAGCTTCTTGTTGAGACTCCTGCCATTGCGCAGTAACACCTTAAGTTTATCTACAGTAGAATTTACTGTGTCAGAAGGTTTATGAGACTGGCATTGCCTAAAAAAGACATTAAGTGGTGGATAATCTTTTGACCAATATCCAGAAGTCTAGTAGGGACAAGTGCAGGCTATCCCTGCCAAAGCATCATGGTCTGTCGATGATGTCCTCCCAAGCCAACAAATATTGGTCCCCTTTAGAATGACACGAGTAACTAAGCCAATTAAAGTCAATCATCTTCTGTTTATATTGTGGTATAATCCTTGTAAAAGGTAGAATGCTACTCAGTGCTAGGCTCATACCTCCCTGGGACACAGAATCTGAAAGGTCTATCATGTCTCTCTTCATATAGTCCAGGGAGGTCTATCTCAGGTCATTAACACCTACATGGACTATAACAGAGTCATACTGGTAGTTGTGGTTCAATGTCCTGAGTGAGTCTGTGATCATGTAGATCTTTGCTCCTGACAGGCAACAGATCATGACTGTCTCCTAGGTCAGCCTGGTGAGTGGACATCAGTGTGTCTCACAATAATTTCCAATGACCGATATATTGAGTGTGTGGTAGTTTGTCTTAAGGGCTTAGAGGTTGAGACATTGTAGGAGGTAGTTGCATGTGTCCTGGGCAGTGTTGTTTTTGCAGAGAGTTTGGGAGCTTGCTGAGGGCAGCGTATGGGAGGCTTTTGAGGATGGGTAGATTGCATTTAAGAGCCTCAGCATATGTGAATTCATGTGTCTGATCCATAGTAGGTGTAGTATGTGTGTGTGTGTGTGTGTGTGTGTGTGTGTGTGTGTGTGTGTGTGTGTGTGTGTGTGTTACTAACAACCTGTTTGGAGATAACAGTATCTGTTTATGACAGCTTTGCCTCCAAAGATATTTTTCACAAATCACCAATAGAAAGGATAGTCAGGTCACCATGAATGAAAATATTGTTTGGGGTAAATACCTACATGGAAAAAATGTCCTGTTTTAAGAAATGGAAATGTGTAAAGCATCCAAGTCTAGTTTTGGGCACACGTGTTCAGACAGGATCGTCTCCATTTGTCAAGATCAGGAAAGAGAATTTTTGCAGCAGATGTTGTTGTGTCTTTTGGCTTTTCCCGGTTAAGGGTCACCACAGTGGAACTCTGGTCCGCTAGTGATTGGCAGAAGATTTTTACGTGCCAAGTTGCCAGCCCTGACGCACAACCTTCAATGAAGGTACGCCCATTCACACATGTCTCCACACAGAAGACGCTCTAGCTGAGAATCGAACAGGACAACGTCTTACTGTGAGGCGACAACGCTACCGCAGCACCACCAGCAGATATTTTGCAATATTTGACAAACACAAGGCAGAATTTTTGCCAGGTCAAAAATGTAACAGTTCCCAGATAGCAACATTTGATGCATCTCTCTGATGGTTGTTAATGCTAGGAGCATTAATAATAAAGTTTTTTTTTTTATTGGAAAATTTGCTAAGTTCCCAAAAGATTGATGTTGTTATTGTTTGTGAAACATGGTTAAAGAACAATGACTGGAAAACAGTTCTGGCAGGGTATAAATGTTTTACTGTAACACACATTCTAACAAAAATCAGGTTGAGGTGTTATGATATGGATTAAAGATAATTATGACACCTGTGATTATTACATGTTCATTGATAACACCAATACTATAGACTGTGTAACTGTGACAATAAAGACAACCCTGGAACATATAACAGTTATTGGAGTGTATAGACCACCAAAGTCAAGTGCAGATGACCTAGAGGAATTCATACATTTCTTACACGAAACACAGAACGGAAGAATAATAGTAGCTGGGGTCTTAAATTTACCAGAAACAGACTGGAATAATATAGCAATAACCCACGCCTGGGTGTGGGTAATGCTGGATTTACCCAAGGTTGGCGTGGTTTGGTCACAAGGGCAAAGCCCGAGTGGCCAAACAAAGACAACTGTGGGTAAATCCAGCATTACCCACACCCAGAAGTGTATTTATTATAATGACATTATTTAAGAAAAAATAATTACTTTTCTTAAATAATGGCATTGTATAATGCCTCCTTGTTGCCCTTCCACAGCTGTCTGGTATTCTACGGCAGTTCTGATGTACTGCGCATGCGTGATAACTACGCAGTACATCAGAGCTGTGGTGGAAGCAACGGAGAAAGCAAGATCTCCGTTGCTTTTAAACTGTCGCTATGTTAAAGGAGTTTAACATAGCGAGACAGCTTAAAAGCAACGGAGAATCTCCGTTTTTTAAACTGTCTCGCTATGTTAAACCCATTTAATATAGCGACACCTTTAAAAGCACGGAGATAGGAAGATCTCGTTTTTTAATGTCTCGCTATGTTAAACTCGTTTAACATAGCGAGACAGTGTGTACAAAGCAAAGGAGATCTTGCATTCTCCGTTGCTGTAAAAAAAGAGTTATACTAATGGAAAAAGTCTGGGCGACTGGACCTTTTTCCATTACTATAACTCTGATTTACAACATGCATGCTGACCAATCAGCGTGCACATTTTGGAATATTAATGGGGGGTCGTTGTATAATACTGATTCAACAACGTTCGTAAAGAAATTGGACAATTGCTTCAGATTGTAAAAAATCTACCAGGGTACAGAACATACTAGACATTGTTTGTGTTACTAAAGTAATTACTATTCCTTCAAGTTTTACCACTGTTGATGTGCAGTGATCATGAGGTTATAAAGGTTAATTTGTTGCTAGATAATTCTGCCAAACTGAAATCTAAACCAATGCACAGAAGGTTAATTACAGATTATATGAAAGCAAAACAGTCACTGTGTAAAACTAAACAGAGTGAGGTATTCAGTGGAAAAACTGCAGATGGGATGTGGAAAGTTTTGAAAGAAGAAATTGTTTTGAGTGCAAAAAAACAAAAAAAATGTATCATCAGGATCTAGGCATACAACATCAGGGGAATATATTTCCATAACAACAAGATATCTGATTAAGGTGAGAGACCAGAATATAAGACATGGAGGAGAGGTCGAACTACAACTTTGAAAACTATAATAAACTAGCTGGACAAACAGACTAAGCATAGCGTGAGACAAGATCAAGAACATTTTGAAGAAAATTTATATAAAGATATTGTGCATAATACAATAGGAAATCTTTTTATAGATATATAACACATGGAAGGAGTAAAGACATACAAACTGATAAACTGTGTGGAAATTCTGAAATGTAATCTCAGACACAACATATTATAGATTTATTTACAAAATCTTATGCAAAACAGTTTGGCTGCGCAAAAGGGGTGATAAGTTATCCTAGTGACATCCAGGTAACTCCAGATACTGGAATCAAATTAGATTATATTGAAAAAGAACTGCACAAACTGAATCCAAACAAAGGGCATGGAAGAGACAGAATTAGTAACAGTGACCTGAGAACACTTCAGCAAGAACTTACGGTACCATTATATCTATTATTCATTAGGTCATATAAATATGGGGAGATTCCTCAAGACTGGAGACATGCACTTACTAAATCTCTTTAAGGAAAAGGGGAGAAGGACAAACCCAGAGTCATAGAGACCCTTAAGTCTACTTTCATGTTGTGGAAAAATAATGGAGAAGGTAATATTTGGTCATTTATTGTCACAACTGGGTAGGTTGGGACTTGAAGCCATATATCAGCATGCATATGTTGAAAAAAGATCTATTACCACCTGTAACATGATGTCCTATAAGAATATAAAAACAGCTCTGAATGAAAATTTGTGCTGTAATTTATATAGATTTAACTTTAGCATTTGACAGGGTTATACACAAAACACTCATCAATAAATTAGTACAACTAGGTATTGATGTACTCTTGATAAGCTGGACAGCTGTATGGCTTACAAACAGGACATGGCAAGTATCATACAGCAAATAGACAGGTGAAATCCTTGGCTACAGTCAGGGTGTCCCACGGAGGTCTTTTCTAAGTCCTTACTTGTTTAGATTGTTATCTTTCAGACCTAATTTTTCTTCTGAGGTGTTCTACAGTCTAAAAGCAGACAACCTGAAGTTGGGTAAACTGATTACATGTGTTACAGATAAGGCATGTCTGCAAAATAACTTGACTAAATTGACCATTTGGGCACAGGAGAATAATATGCTAATAAATACATCAAAATCTAAGCATATGAGAGCTGAGAGAAATAAATTAAAAGGTGAATATTTAATACAGCACACAGTGATTGAAACTGCAGAGTTATTTAATTACCTGGGTATATGGGTAGATCCAGCTGTACGTTTTTCTAATCATATCAACCAATTAATCATAGTTACAGAACTGCAGGTTGTATAAAAAGATTTATAAAGTCTAGGAAATCAAAAATGATGAAGTCACTGTTTGTTAGCTACATCAGACCCAAACTTGAGAATGGAACCCTATAAGAAAACAAGCATGAGTAAACTGGAAAGAGTACAGCAGAAATATACCAAGGGTATCCATGGATGTGAAAATTTAAGTTTTTATGCAAGATTAAAAATATCTGAACTTGTACAGAGTCTCTTATAGATATTTAAGAGGAGATCTTATTCAGGAATATAGAGCATTTAGAGACAACTACCTCTGGGTATGTCTGGAGTTGTCGAAAAGTACTAGAGAATCATCAGACAACCCATGTAGGTCCGAATTACAAGATGATAAATCAGCAAGCAAAGGAGAGTAGTACCGCTGCAACTGAATTCATCCTCAAGTCTTGGGGAGGATCTTCATGAGGTGGACCCTGTTTTTCACAAAATCTCACCAAGACGACATTGATATACAGACTGTATTTATATAGCATATATCATGGGCAGAAGTAGTTCAAAAATGTAAAAAGATAGCTGGGTGCGGTGTACAAGATCCAGGATAAAAGTGTATAATCCTGGTAGGGGTACTGGTGCCAGGACTGGAATAAAAGTGACAGTGTAGAAGCCTCAAAATATGAAAACATTCCTACAATGGGTCCAGGCCAGGCTCAGGGGGAGGATGGGCCTGCTGTTGTAGAAGGAAGTAACAGTCCACAAAAATCACAAAAACAGATAGGCCAAAGAAGAGCCACAAAAATGATAGAGTGAACTATTGAGGATAAGAAAGAAATTATGTAGTGTTACTGTTATGCAAAAAGCCCAGAATTTCCAGACACAAGATATACAAAAAGATTAAAATAGAAATTAGAGAAAAGAAAAATACTTCCACAAGAAAAACTTTCAGAAGCCCCAAATGAAAAATGCATGTTCATTAATACAACAGATTTGTGAAAAAACAGTATATAGACCAAGAAAGTTTGATCTGTCTGGAAAAAGAAGCATCTGAGGAAGTGCAAAAATATAAACAACAAAGCCTAGAGATTTGTGAAAAGTATAAAAATAAAATATGGTTATGGGAAAAAAGAGAGATTTAATATGGTGCAATATTTATGCAAAGAACAAAGCCAAATTAATCAATATAAAGAAGGCAACCCCAAAGATATTCTAAGAGAAATACAGGCAAAGGCATCCAGATATGGGAAATTCCAGAATAAAAAAATAATATTACAAAAAGGGAATGTAGAAAAGAAGATTAATAAAGTAGAAATAAAAAATAAATAGAAGTTGAAGTTATGGAGTGCCTGCAAAGTGAAGAATTTTGTGTAGAAGGCCTAACACAGGTTACATCACAGCATGATGGAGTGAGTCCCCAAAGTCACCAGAAACAGGAAGATCAAGAGACATCTGAGAAGAAATGTGGACATGAGAAAGAAAAAGAGATTTAATATGGTGTAATATCTATGCAAAGGAGAAAGCAAAACTAATCAATACAAAAAGAGCAGCACCAAAGATATTTGAAGAGAAAGACATTCAAAGGAATCTGGACATGGAAAACTTTACAATACAAAAAAATAAGAAGACAAAGAGGAAAAGTAGAAAAGGAGATCAGTAATGGAAAAGGTAAAGAAACAGAAACTGAGGTTATGGAGTACCTGCAAAGTGAACGATTCACCCCGGGCTTCATGAAGCTCAATGCAAGGACAGCGTTAACCTTGTGCCGAGCGTGCAGTGTAGAGATGGCGCAGCAGCATCATATGCATATTGAAGGCACGCTGCCGCAACGTCCACGTACACAGGAAACGTGAGCGAGTGCAGGGGGCGTGTCTAAGCACTGCATGGAGGCATGAACATGTCGGCTACAGACATGCAACCTAAAATGCTGACTAGTACAGCCTGCCTGTAATACTAATCACTCCTGTCAGTGTCCGTGGATACTGAAATGTATGCAAAGCATACAAGAGAGTTCCGCGAACACCAAAATAAAAAGTAAACACAAAAGCACGTAGCTGAATTTTGAGCCCCCGTCCCTCAAGTAATGACATTTAAAACCTGTGCCCGTATTTCATTGTAGTGTTGATTGTTATACCAAGTGGAAGCGAAACACAGCATGTTTGCGTGCCGCAGCCCTTTGCTAAGCCTAGCCCAATGGTTAGGGTTACCACCTGTCCCACTTTGTGAGGGACAGTCCCTCTTTGGGCAGTTGTGTCCTGACCAAAAATATTAAAAATGGCAAATGTCCTGAGATTGTAGGACATAATTATGTCCCATATTTTATGTAATAGTTGTATAAAATAGTTATTTCTGTATCTAAAATACCTAAATGTTACAAGAAACATAATAAGCAACTAAACTGCTACAAGAATAAGCTCTTATATAGGTAAAAAGATAAAGTTCTATCCTTTGTACTGACCGTGGGTATGTGTCGGCCTGTAAAATCTGATGTGTGTCCCGAAAATGTCCCACTTTGGCCATTTGAAAAGGTGGCAACCCTACCAATGGTCAGAGCATTCACTCAATATCTGCCCATTCACGGTCCGAGTCGTCCTTGTCTGGACGGCCAAAAGATGAATGGGTATTACCTGGGTCTACCTACCATGTCATGAAAGATAAGTATTTGCATGTACCTATGTGCGTGAAGTCCAGCATGTGAAAGATCAGATATGCTAGGGTTGACCTCACAACCATATTGTTACCAGACATATGTAGAGTGCACAATGTGTACTGCTGTCTGTGCCATGGGCCATCAACCAGAGAAGGGATGGATGGTGTGTTTGTGGAATTTGGGGGGGGGGTGACAAGTAATGCAATAATTCGCCAAGGGGAGACTGAGTCAGATGTATAATAGGTGAACTGGAGGTGTACGAGGGAGCAGTGGGTAAATCAGAAAGGAAACCAAAGAACATACATTCACATCCCCAATACACCCTGATAGGCCATACTGCAGAACACAATCCCACAAACATATGAACATTAAAATGTGCGATACACATGTACAGAAATGTTACTGGCTCACACCCACATAATGGTCTGGCTTAAACTTAGCCATCCAACCCCAACACACCTGGATACATAACTGAATACCCATCATCCCCGCCACAGCACGCCACCCCCCCTTGCTGAATGTCCACCAAAAACACCCATACTCAGGCTGCTAGCTTCGCGCAGCCGTATCTGCACATAGTGCCCCCTACCCACATCTAGTAGGCAGTCTCACTCTAGGCAGTCTCAGGCTTGCAAACTAGGTATCCCATGCATGCATAACCCTACCTCATTTTCAAATAACCAGAAGAATGGGGTTCATCGTCCACAATTTTTGGACATCCCTCATGGGATAAGTGTCTGTTCTCAAGATTAGACTTTGTGGCATAACACGATGTCCACCCCGTTGACATCTGGGCACAAGTCAGATTAGCAGTACTTATCCACAGCCCTGCTCAGCCTCCACCCGGTCCTGCAGAACCTAGGACCTGGGATTAAACACCTGACTGTGATGCACGTCTCCCCACGTGTATTATCGGGAATATATACCTTTCACATGTTCCCATGAAGCTTCCCCATAGCCATCTTCCAAATAGTACATGTCCACAAATTGTATACCCCCATCCAGGTTCCTTGTCGTAATGATGCACACAACCCCTGTATACAAACGGTACAGGTCCCTCATGGATGCGGTTGTTCATATACATGACCATGTATAACTCCAGATATGTAGTCATATATCTATAAATGTACATACTTATATTTGCATAGCTACACATCTCACATACATGCATATAAGTAGTTGCCAAGTATGTGTCCTATTCATAAATATGTATACTTGCAAATATATACATATGCCTCTCAGAAACATATGAACATTAACATGTACTGTACATATGTACACCAACTGACTGTCACAATTTTTTGCCAGTACTGTGGAATGCCTGTAGTAAAGTTATGTATCCTAATTAGCATCCATACAGAATGTATCACAGATGGTTTAGTGGTAAAACCAGTGACTATGGTGTTTCTGTTCCCAGGTCCAAGCCATGCAAGGGCTGCTAATTTTATATGATGCCCAGAATAATGGCAGTCGGATATAGGGTGATTAAGGCACTTTCAAGCAGACGTAAGCGGGTATGAGCGACAGTAAGTGGCGGTCATTCAACAGTATGGGAAATGTAAATAAGCATGTAGGTGTATATGCATGTGTATATATCCATGAAGAATGAACATGGTCACAATAAAGCAGTCATAACAAATGTGAAGGGAAACAGCAGCAGAACCCCCCTTCCCCTGTATTATTTAGTGCTGTCATATCAAGCTGCCCAGAGGTGAGCAAACCTCCTGCGTCTCCAACCACAGGTAGGATGCTAACAGTGGAACTAACTTTGTCCAAGTGCTAAGTCTGACTTTCAAACAGGTAAAGGGCAATCCCAGTCACCATTCAGACAAGCCAAAAACTGGAAAACTAATCGAACACCCTGACCATTATATGAACGTATGTCCCAGGCCTATAAGCTTGGGATGTCTGAATATACTTGGATTGAGCCAACATATGGGATGTGTCCAGAGTAGTAGGGAGTGGCACATGTGTAGTGGTGTGGTTTATTTCTGACCAGAGAATGGATGACTGCTGTGTTAGTGATGTTTTGCTGTGTTTGTTCTGGTAACTATGAACCATGGGTATACATGCAAATGAAGCAGCACAGCAAAAGTGTAGTGGTTAGAGCATCCGCCTATCGAGCAGACGTTGCCGGTTCGACTGCAGCACACACCATTTATGTAATCCGTATACAAGCATATCCTGCTAATTTTATGCTGTATAATGATATAATACCATTGAAATGTGAACTGGGGTGACGTATCACAGTAAGAATGTAGAAGGTGTTTGTGTGACAGGAAGCGGTGGTTAAATGGAAAACCGCTGCTGAAAAGTGTTGTACTCAC
>NC_056750.1:318793032-318900532 GCF_019279795.1 Protopterus annectens | reverse complement strand
GGAGAATGGATGACAGCAATGTTAGGGAGGCGTTGGGGTGTGTTTGGGGAACCAAGAGCCATGGGTATATGGGTATATATGCATATGGAGCAGCACAGCAATAGTGCATTCGTTAGAGCAACCCCGTAACGAACAGACATTCTCGTACCGAATCACACTGTATCACATTCCAATTACCATCGGTAATCCGTACATGAACATATTGCGACATCTGTCCACTGTGTAACCTGCTAAATATCGATTGCAAGATAACTGGAGTGAAGTGTCAGTGTCATAATGAATAAAGCACTAGTATGCAGGTGAAGCATATATAAACACCATTACGCATGTGTAAGTGCATATGCGCGGGCTATGTATTGGTTTACAGACACACACACACACACACACACATATATATAAATATATATACATATATGTATAGACACATATAGATATAGATATATATATATATATATATATATATATATATATATATATATATATATATATATATATATATATATATATATATATATATATATATATATATATATATACATATATGTACATATATACATACATAAATACATATATATATATCTATATATGTGTGTGTGTGTGTGTGTGTGTGTGCGTAGATATACAGCTATGATAGGAAACAGCACACAGGAATGACATATGTTCACAGGCTATGCCAATGGAAGTGAGGAGCCCAGACAAGAAACATGAAACACACAGCATGCCCTTCCACCCCCCCCCCACAGCCAGACACGGGAAACATCCACGAAATCAATGTAAAATGTCCACTGCTCCCCAGACCGCAGGCAGGATACAACCAGGGGGGTACACAGTGCACTCGTGGATTCTAATCATGGAACACAGACTGGAGCGTCCCTTGCGGGACACCCCAAAAATTGCCTAAACCAAAAGAAGGTGATAGACTGGCCATTTTGTCCGCTGTGTATACAGACTCGGAATACAAGGGTGGATAACCCTGATGACCCATGGGCCGAGACAATTGTATGAAATGGGTCCCGTGAAGTGGAAAGTGGGCAGCGTATAGTAGTGTGTCCAGAACAGACCAGGTCCCAGAGTAAGGATGGGTGCTGTTGAGGAGGCGAGGGTGGGGAAACTATGGGTAGCTATTTATGGGTCTAGGTGTGCAGGTGTTGGCTGATGTCGGCCAATATGGACAGCCCTAGGGATGCAAGCGAATGTGTTCATTGGGCAGAGGCGTCATCCAACGAGCAGCCACACCCACTGTGAGACCCACTAAAGCAAAGTGTAATCTATATGGCAAGGAATGGAATAACCAGATGTAGACGTATATATGTAGAGCTATGTGTGTATATCTACCCATAGTGACATAGAGATATGCCTCTCCCTCACTGTAGTACGAATGTATACATACAGAGAAAGAATACAGATACACACCCACATATAAATATATACATATGCAGACAACCATAAACCCATATGTCGTGAGATTTTATATATATATATATATATATATATATATATATATATATATATATATATATATATATACAGCAAGATATAAATATACATGTATGCATACATATGCAGATATATCTGTATATATTAATGTAAATAGATATATATATGTTACAGCAAATATACACATGTATATAGCTAGGCTATGATACAGCAGTTACGAGTAACATATGTTCACAGGCCGTGCATATGGTGGTGGGAGGTCCAATAAACAAATGTGTAACACGTAGCATCACCCCCCACCCCCCAACTAGGCCGGTGAGACATACAGACACACAATAAAGGTAAACACACCACTGCTTCCCAGACCACCAGCAGGATACTACCAGTGGGAGAGACCTGCAAGGTCTAAACTTGAAACACAGACAGCGATGTCCCTTGTGGGACACCAAAAATTAATGATCGGAGCCAGTCCCGGTAATGATTTATCAAACCAGACTGTAGATGTACACGGACCAGTAGGTAGTGCAAGCCTGATAACCCATAGGTCGACACAACGTACATGTGTCCCGACACAGGGAAAGTGGGCAGTGTGTAGTGGTGTGTTTATACCCTACCTGCACCCACAGTAAGGATGAGTGCTGTAGAGGAGTGGCAGGTGGGGGAACTATGGGTATGCGATTATGGGCCTAGGCGTGCAGGTGTTGGCTGGCAGAGCCATATTAGGACCACCCCGGGGATGTAAGTAATATTCCGATATGGGCATAGCTGACGCTCATACCTCCCAACCCTTAAGAGCACATACACTCGATAGTCCGTAAACCATTGGGGGAACACATAGGGACCATACCATTGAACTGTCCCCGATTACCAGGGGCATCCCTGATTTCGACTCAGATTCTAACTCTGTCCCACCTAAACCCTCCTAGAACTAGTGATATTAGGAAGAAAGGTGGTGAATTACACATAATGAATAACGACAACAATTAAGAGTCATAAACAGCATGTACCTCAGACAATGTGTATGAATTCATACCATACCATTGAACTGTCCCCGATTACCAGGGGCATCCCTGATTTCGACTCAGATTCTAACTCTGTCCCACCTAAACCCTCCTAGAACTAGTGATATTAGGAAGAAAGGTGGTGAATTACACATAATGAATAATGACAACAATTAAGAGTCATAAACAGCATGTACCTCAGACAATGTGTATGAATTCATATGCTCTGAGTCTGTCAATGTGTCAGGTTAAAAGCACCAATAATTTAAATGTGTCCCTGATGTTGTTATGCAGTGTCCCTAATTCATTCTTCATTTTTCCCCAATCGTATGAGAGGTCTGATAGGGACAGAAAGCACATATTCCGCTGACTACCTTAGAAACATGATATAATAATAGGTATGCAGTAGCATGGCTCGGCTGATGGATGTGGGTCCCAAAACCATTTACTTGTCTGTATTGAAGAGTCTCAGTTCCCATGTATCAGCCAGATGGGTGCAGATTGTAAGAGGAACACACAAATAATATGAATAAAACACTGGACAGGCTGCTGATTCCGTACAGTCGAACGGCATGCCGTCGCCTAATGGGCAGCCATTCCCGATACTGTAGGCATGTAATCTGATGTAATAGGCATCACAAGGTAATATTGTGGTCCTCGCTCCCACCCAGGGGTGTGAGTGTCAGATGCAAGCACCAATGTCAGTGCATTTGCAAGTGTGGGAGCGAGCGGGTGTAAGCCTCTTTGGCCACCAGTATGTGAGTATTACACTGGTAAAGCAATGTAAAGGCTAACTGATGTGTAAGAAGCTGTAACCAGAGGTTAGCACTGCGCAAACCCATGCAGACCTGCTCACAACTGCTTTAATGTGCCTTAATCCCTCCGTATCCAATGGCCTTGTTCTGCCCTGCAACAAAATAAATGGCCTCTGCAAGGCTCAGAACCAGGACCCTGCACACACAGCTAATGTGATTTACCAATACGCCATGGCAGATATACAGACATCGGACATTACCACAAATGTATCATACAGCACAGTCATTCAACAGTATAGGAATGTATCCCATCATGTAGATGTATGTGTGAGTGTTTATGTCCAACATATAGGTACATACATATAAAGAGATATATCAGGAACATACCATGTGGCAACAAAGCATTACAAACAAATGAAAAGGGAAACACCAGCGATGCCTGTATTATGTAGTGGTGTTGTCCTATGTAATATCAAGACTCCCTCAGACAGACATGTGTCATTCATACACGCAGACAGTTGTACATTGGTTGTATAAATCACTCTGTGCATGTAATGTGCATTAACACAACAGTACCTGTTCAATCATTATGTGAGAACAGTACTCTTTCAAGGTGCTGTGTGCAACATCATCATCATGATAAAGGTAAATGGGGTAACCATAGAGGGACCGGTAGTGTTGTGTGTACAATGGGGTCATCCGCATCACATGTACCTGGACCATTTAGGAGTGATGTGCATACCAGGATCGTGCGCCTGAGGGACAGGGGTGAGGATAACAGGAGTATGTTGTGATGCATATTACAAGGGTTACATGTGTCCAGTGGGCACGTGTGTGAAATGGACAGCTATGTATAGGGCAAATGTTGTCCTAGGAACCGACTGGCCTTATGTTTCTGTAGGGTGAGAGTGGGTTGTGGGGGAATGAGAGTAGGTATGCCTGTGGAGGATAGGTAGGGTAGGATCACAGACAAGACAGCATACAGGGTCGGTATATGACACGTGGGGGGATACACCTCAGACGGGGATGGGCGTTCGCCATTCACAAGCCCATGGGAACAGTGGGACGGAGGTCCCCAGCCATGGGAAGCCACCACTGCACCAAAACAACTGCAAAGGAGGCAGTGCTGGGGGCTGTCTAGGAGGGGCAGCCTCACCCTGTAAATGTGACACTTCACCCTTGAGCGTGCGTATCTGGCTTCAGAACCCCTTATTGAGCCCCTAACGCACCACGTCCAGGACGACATGACAGCAGACATGTTCCTGTCTGGCTCTGCCCCCAGGGGGACATGCCCCATCCTCGGTGGTGGTACCACCAAAAGGTGGTGCAGATCCAACAGAGGTTGAGGTCCAAGGCTGGGCCCCAGATGTGCTGGTGCCCGGTGCCATGGTCAGCTGAAGTGGGACAGGAGGTTCTGCCGGGACCTCCAAACCCATACAGCCTATGGTGTTGCAGTTTAAACACAGATATGGCTTAGTAATAGACAACAGCATTCAGGATTGCTTACAACAGTATGCATAGATATGACCATCAACCCAACACAACAGATAGTATACATTTGCAGAGGGAGTACAACACATGCATATATACTGCATGACATCTGTACAATGTGTATAAGATGTGTGACTGCAGCTATGAGCAGTTGCCCATTATTGGCTTGTCACTGGGAACCCCAGACAGTGTCTGTCATACCAGTGTTTCATGTGACATATGTCCAGTCATTGATGCGATGGCAGTAACAGATCCCTATCACCATGTGTTGGCTGCAATCCTCACACTATGCTCCTGCTGTGCACAGATGTGTGTTCAGTGTGTAACACAGGAAACAAATGGTTCCACACACTGACCAGTCCACGGATGGCCCTACAGATGGGGTCCCTCATGAACAGAGCACTGTCATGTCTGTTTTAAAACATGCAGAATAGCCATTACCACACACAACATGTTAAACAGGCAGTAGTCTCAATGCAGCATAGCTACATTTACATGCTGTAGTCATGTCTGGCACATCACCCTCCTGTCTTTAGGCTATTTTCCACTGTGTATGATGTTTGAGGAACATCCAGATATCATCTGTGATGCCGTTTCAAAACACCACATTCAGGTACCACTCACAGCGACTGTCATGGCCAAACCCCAACATGATGTTCCTAGATAATATCCTGTGTTTATCATGCGAATGGCTATGGGAACAGCATCACAGCTGTTCCATATGCAATCAGCTAGAGGAGGACTGAAATAGGTGCAAAGGCCATCACCTGATCGTGTCCATCACTTACAATACACATGCTGCTGCTGAGCAGGTGTACACCTCCACATCCACCAGAGAGTGTGTGGGAGGGACAGACAAAGTACATCAGAGAAGGGCTTGGAGACTAAACCCTAAGCATCGTCTGCCACACACCTACCAGTACAGGGGTCAAACCCCTGACTGACTAGTCATTACTATTACATGTGCATGCAGTTACTACATGTGCCACAAAACCGACATGTTGCTGTGCTGTAAGAACATATATGTGTGTTGGTGAGAGACATCTGCAACAGAGATATAGTAGACATACATTAGGTGTAGCACATATAGCTGTCCACGTGAACGGATGCCATTGTCACCACAACCACACTCTCTAATGGACTCGCATTGACACTCTTTGCCAGGGCCACAAATACACTCCCTAACTACTTAGTTTTCCACACTGCAGTAATGCACAGGACTACATGCACCACAGGGGATATCTGGAAGTTCTATGGGCTAGGGCATGTGAACATGTGTGACATCTGTTGGTATGCCAATAAGGTTATACTGGGAGTGACTGTGGTTGGGAATATCATAACCCACACGCAGACACAAGGTGCCAGTACTGACATACATGTATGCATTGCTTCATGGGTGTATAGTGCTTGGCTGTGCAAGATGGCTGTACAAGGCTGGATGAGGAGTAATACTTGGCATCGCGCCACCCGACAGTGGTGTGCAGTGTGGTACAGGGGTGTAGTGTCTGCAATGTCCCATGGGTACTGCATGAACTGCCCTGACATCCTGGTTACCATTGTGTATGGCCATAGCTTTGCAATGCATGCCATGTCTGTGTTTGATAGTCCTTGACATGGACATTGCCTGGGATGTGCATGTCCCACAATACTGTACAGTGACATGTACAGATGTACCTGGTTTGGCAGGCACATGTTGTGTACACAGACTGTTATCCTCCGATATGCCAATACTGGCCTTGTGTGGTGGAACCTGCTTATAGTCAGCAGGTCGACACTGCACCTGTATCGATAGCATGATAAAGGTATTTCCTGGTGTCAGTGGCATCGGTCCATACAGGGCACATGTGTACGGCATTGTATGGCCTCTGTAGATCACATTTGATGACACCACATATGTTGCAGGCATCCAGTGGGAAACATAGTGAAGGCACATTGTCCTCCATTATGTGCCTATTCTACCACTGTACAGGGTGGCATGTCCTCTGCAGCCCACTGCAATCACACCATGCCTACTATCTGTCATCAATGTGCATGGTGCTAGTGGTGCTAGCAACATAGCGGGATATCCTAGGCAAGTGTGTTTGTGTATGACACATGGGTGCAGGACATATACCGGGTACTAGTAGGGTTGCATACTTTGTTCACCAGGCCTTTTTCCAGATGTAGGGGTATGGTTTGCCAATACAGTCCTGTGGCTGACTGACATCTGTACTCCTCGTGAGGTGGCCAATGTGTCATAAGATGGACACCATATAGGAAAACTATAAAATCCACTCCCCAACATGTCCAGTGGTTAGATACTCAAAGCCACCTCCACACAGGCTCTGACAGCCAAACACATACACTTGCCATGTCCTGTATTCGAACCCCTACCTACCGTATCACACTGCAACAATATGCAATTATGGCATGCTCTACGGTGAATACTGGGTTACAGCACTCCTAGAGGTGTATTCCTAGGTGGGTGACAACAGCAGGATTGACAAAGGTGGTCATGTGATTTGTACAGAGTGTGCATACTCTACAAAACATTGTTCTTGTCTCACACAGACAGACACACACACACACACACACACACACACACACACACACACACAGTTGGTAAGTCTGGGATTAGAACACCGACCTAACTACTTTATCACACTACAGCATTATGCTGTTACAGAACGTGCTACCGAGATTACTGGGTCACAGCACTCCCAGAGGTGTATTTCTAGGTGGGTGACATCATCAGCCTTGCCAAAGTTGGGTATAGGAATTGTATGGAGTGTGAGTAGTCTAAAAGCATTGTTCTGTCCTCAGGCAGATGTGACACACACACACTTGGCAAGTCTGGGATTAGAACACCGACCTAACTACTTTATCACACTACAGCATTACGCAGTTACAAAATGCACTACCGAGATTACTTGATCACAGCACTCCCAGAGGTGTATTTTTAGGTGGGTGACATCTTCAGCCTTGCCAAAGTTGGGTATAGGAATTGTATGGAGTGTGAGTAGTCTAAAAGCATTGTTCGGTCCTCAGGCAGACGGGGACACACGCACACACACACACACACACACACACACACACACACACACACTTGGCAAGTCTGGGATTAGAACACCAACCTAACTACTTTAACACACTACAGCATTACGCAGTTACAGAATGCACTACTGAGATTACTGGGTCACAGCACTACCAGAGGTGTATTTCTAGGTGGGTGACATCATCAGCCTTGCCAAAGTTGGGTATAGGAATTGTATGGAGTGTGAGAGTCTAAAGACATTATTCTATCCTCAGGCAGAAGGAGACACACACACACACACACACACACACACACACACACACACACACACACACACACACACACACACACACACACACACACACACACACACACCAGGGGTGGATTATAGTAGTGCATAGTTATGAGTCGCGCCACAGAGACTGCACATTTCAAGGCTGTCATTATGACCTTCTAGGAATGCGGACATCAACATGGATGCTGGCAGTTAAGATGCACATACCTGTGAACCTGTGTGTTTAAAGTAAGAATCCATCCTAAACTGGAGTATGCCCATCTGTGGAATGGACGACTACTATCACTATACAGGGTTACAATGGCCATGCCCATACACATAGAGGCATATAACCAACACAATGTGTCACTGGGCATGCTCACACACTTAGTAGCATAAGGATGTTTGGAATGCACTATGTCTCCAACTACAGAAGGTTATACTAGGCATGTTCATACACTTAGTAGCACAGGGCTGTTTGGGATGCACTCTGATTCTAAACACGGAAGGCCACAGTGGCCATTCTATTACAGTTAGATGTACAGAACACATTGTAATGGACTCCGGTGCTAGTAGTTGTCATTGTTAGCAGGAACGCTGCACTACATATATCTGACAACATCTACACAATATCTGCTGCTGTCCATCACCTTAGATGTACCATTCTATACCAATCACAATACTACCACTCACAGTGATGTAATGCTAGGAGTGGCAACTGCTTGACCAACACAATGAGCCAATGTCCTGCTGTAATTACGAGGTTGTCCAGTGTTTGTCATTTTGGGATGACATGACTGAAAGAAGACAGGCCTTAGTCACATATCACATGCATCCATGATTCAAGTTAGAGGGGATAATACCTAGGTCGCATTCGCCCATACAGTGCCATTCCAACACAAATGTTCTAAACACAGGATAACACCCTGACACCTAGAGTACAACTAAATTGTATGCATATGCTAACCAGTGCTAGATGTGTACCATTCATAATCACAGCTGCTCACTGTAGATCCAGCAATGGGGAATACTGACATCTGTGAAGTGAGGAACACCTGGCTGAAGGCTCTGTAGTGCACAATAGCACTACCACCATATACCTCGGAACCAGACATGTGGGCCATAACACAGGTACGGACCACTCCAGGTGGTGGTCTCCCCACATACATAAAGGCCACTCACATGTACTGACCAGTACTCCCACAAAAGGCATCACAGATGAGTCAGGTGCAGGTCACAGTGTCAAAAGCTGCATTCTAGGATGTAACCCTCAGACACCATCATGCCCTCGGACCACCAACACACATCCAAACATGTGTATGAGATATAATAGTACAACACCATGTGACCTTTGACTGGTGGACATACCTAGCTCTACATCAACTGTGCAGAGTACCCATGTACTGACACAGTTGCAGCATATGTTATGCAATGCAATGATACCACTGTTTTTAACCAGGTCAGCTGTACACATACCAGGGTCCCTCAGTTATTTACAGCATTAACAGGTGACTATTGCTGTACACCAGTAAACACCCGTATGTTTGGTTATGACATACATGTACCTGCCCTGGATATGTACATGCTACACACATACAGCATATATGTAAATAGCATAGCTGTTGTTGTCCTTTGTGCAGACAGGTGGCTACAGCCATTACACACATGCACATGGAAGGTAGGTCCATGGCTGCTGAATGCTAACAGTACATAAGGAGTGATATCAATGTTGACAGAGGTAACATTCCCTCTGTACTGGTCACCCATGACACCTATCATATCATACAACATTCCATGTGTCATGTATGTCATTACACATGTCCACCAAATGCAATGCCTATAAACATGCCCAAATGACAGGAATGTAGGACCTACACACATGTACATGTAGTGGTGTGCATTCAGACACCATGTGTGTGCAGTTGCTGTTGTTTGCAGGTGATGTGTGTCTTAGTACATCATGCAGTTGCAATGCAGCCTCAACATTGCCAACTGTATATGATGATATGCTGAAAGTACGGTAAGCTGTACTTCAGGTATGGACAGATGTGTGGACATAACCAAGTAGTGGGGCATCTTTGCAGATGGATGTTTGCTGAGAACAGCTCATAGGTGTGTCACAAGCATTCCTACAATAACCTGTGTAACTGCTAAGCTATGGTTTTGTTAATTGAAGGGGAACACTTACAACTTAGACAGTGGTCAGGGTGACACCGAAGGTAAATCACTTGACACCTGTAACAGTTAAGGCCTCCCATGTGCATATATTGTGCATATATCAACACAGTTGCCAAAGGAAGCATCAGTACACTTTGTAGCACATGCAATACTGCTGTAAGTCTGTCATAGGTATCACAAGATAGGCAGGCGTTTGATTCACAGTACTGGCATGAGTGGTTGTGTGTGCGTCCATATATGTCATGTATGGTGGGGAATACATCTCACTTGTTACTCACTCTCCTGTACACTGTTGTAGACATCTGTACAGACTGTAATGTAGAAAGCAGGACATAGGCAGGGGTGTGTATCTCACACATGTCAGATATCTGTATGTGCGTGACATAGGTGTATTAAATAGTGAATGCCACAGTGTGTGTGTGTGTGTGTGTGTGTGTGTGTGTGTGTGTGTGTGTGTGTGTGTGTGTGTGTGTGTGTGTGTGTGTATGTATGTATGGCTGTCTGGTCCCTGGAGTGAAGATGCATGTTACCATAGTGAACTGATAAGACCCCTCCCCCCAACCAGGTAATGCAATCTAGTATCCCTGTTGATGTCCTCGATCTTAGGCCATTCTGACTACCTGTACATGTGTAATCTCTGTGGCGCATCATGTAAGTGCACAGTACTGTAATGATGATTTGCACATAGGCAGGGGTCCTCACCTCAACACTAGCAACTGTGTGTGTGTGTGTGTGTGTGTGTGTGTGTGTGTGTGTGTGTGTGTGTGTGTGTGTCGGTGAATCCGTGAGTGTGTGGGTGTGTTACTGTGTCTCTGAATACATGTGTGTGTATACCTGAGTGTGTGGGTGTATTTGTGTGTTCGCATCCTGTCATGGGAACGTGTATTACTGCTTCCCAATGAGGCAACATGCTTTCTACTGGCCTCTACCCTTGTCATCCGCTAGACCGCTCTCGTACCTCCCCACTCCATGTAACTGTACCTGTGATGTCACCCAGTATGGATGTCATGTCTCTAGCCACAGTAGCTTAATACACAGCTGTCATGCTCTTGGATCAGTAGACGTGTTTGGAACGTGGGGCATTCTAACTGTGATGTGGAAGCTACAAGGCACATGCTGGTATTTTCATACATACCTGTGAGTGCATGCTGGTATTTTCATACATACCTGTGAGTGCATGCTGGTATTTTCATACATACCTGTGAGTGCATGCTGGTATTTTCATACATACCTGTGAGTAGTCCACATTTACATATGGGACACTAACTGCAAACACTGACATCCACCGGAACATGCAATTAGATCTGAAGGAGGAAGGCAGAACATCATGACCAACATGCAGTTACTGTTGTTACACATGACACATACTGTTAACAGTACAGAATGCATTCTAAACCTGTAGTACATGGTATGTCAGCTGCCTGTCAACAGTACACAACAATTGTAATCTACAATTATCTTCCTAGTCTGTTCACCCTGTGCATCAGACCATATGAGCATGTCCCTGCACCGATGGTGTGGATGACAGGGATGCGGCACAGGCATCATCATATGCACAGGGTGATAATGTTTGCTAGAGGCCTAGGCTGCACCATTGGATGACATCATGTGTGTGGGTTAGGGCCTTTGATCTCATTGGGCGCGTGTGGATGTTATGCATGTGTGTGTTGCGGTGCCCTACATATGTTTCTGGTGTGTGCGTGCATGTATGCACACAGTTCTGGCATGTGTCTAGCCTACACAGGGGTATTATTGACAGCTGCGGACTGTATAGGCCAGGTTTTACAGTTCACGGTGTCCAGCCATGGCCACGTGACCTGTGCATGCCAGGGGTTGCACGGGCACTACCAGGCAGAGGTGCAGATTGGGTACTGTCTGATGACGCATGTCCACTGGAACCATGTCCCTGTTGGGACCATCCAGGGCCATGTGCACGTGGCCTGCTGTGTCCTGGTGTGGACAGCACAGCACCAGCTGCACTGCTGCTGCTACCGCCACTATGGGAGTGGGCATGTGAGGTAGCTTGTTCACGCAGACCTGCAACAGATGATGTAGCTGGCCTATGTCCATGTGCCCGATGCCTCACTCCTACCAAATATTCCAGCAGAGACATCTCAAGTTCACAGATTGACATGCCATGGTCAAGGACTCCAACCATGTCACCCAATCATCTATCCAAAACTTCAGCAAGCTGCTGTTGAGCATTTGCCATTGCCTGGATGTTGTTGTTTAAAGAACAGACAGCAGCCCTCTGAAGCCTTTGACCTTCTCTGTTGTGCCGTTCAGTACGTGCCTGTGCCTCCATTACAGCCTGAAACGTGTCTGGTGACACCAGCTGCTGTGATCTGTCTTGCAGGGGCATGTTGGCCAGAGGTCCTCCTACAAGCAGCACTGGCCACATGCCTGTGTGGGGCATCACCAGTCAGTTGGCTGACACCATGGTGTGCAGGCACACCTTCCATAGCCTCCACATTTTCCTGTTCCAAGCTACCACACGCCAACTGTCCTTCCTGTATGGCCACTACTGATGGGGTATGTGTTGGCATGAGAACTGTGTGCGGGGATGAGGGGGATATAGGTGGAATGGCAACCAATGGCACAGATTCAGCCCCTGACAACCCTGTCTGTGCCTCAATCATATGTTCATCATCACTGCTAGAGTCTGTGGGGTCACTAACAACAGATGGACTGCAGGAGGGGAACGCAGCTACATCAACACCTGTGAGGGGCAGACAAGAACTGTACATTACAATCTATACAATAGACACACACACACACACACACACACACACACACACACACACACACACACACATGCTATGGCACCCAACATGCATGTGATATGACAGAAGGCATGCAACATGCATGTGATATGGCAGACGGCATGCAGCTCAGCCAATAATAGTGGTAGTTATCATACATCCCAGGGTTGCACACAACAGCATGCATGTGGCATAGCAAAAGGCATGAACATTACACAATTATAGTAGCAGTTAGCATACATCCCTGTGTTACACCATGTAGACCAGCACAGGTTAACAGTACACCTGCCTGATGTGTGGCATATGACCTTGATAATCACATGTAGTATGACATGTGATCTGCTGACGTGTGCAATGACATGCATACATTTTTAACACAATGGTGTCCTGTCAAATATACAGTGGAGTAATGGTGTCCCAATGCAGGGATGTGTTATACTAACAGGGACCTTCCGCTGACGCAGTTTGTCTGTCCGCCCTACAGATATACTGCACATTTAGCTGATGTGCATGGCCATTGCAGGGAATCATGTGGCTTCTCTATTGCTATACTGTGTGAGTTACAGACACAGTTCATAGCCATGACTGTGTTCAGATACAATACATATATACTATGGAATGTGACCCACGTCACTGAGGTGTATACACACTAAACCATAATGTGGAATGTGTGACACAGGTCACTGAAGGGTATACAGATGACACCCCTGCACATCTGCAACCATATTGCTGCTGCCTGGCAACTATGGCCAGATATGGCAAACTCGTCGGTACACCATGTCCCATATGACATCTGTATACCACACACACACACACACACACACACACACACACACACACACACACACACACACACACACACACACACACAGAAGGAGCAATGATGACAGTGATGTCTGACACCAGCAAGGGGAATGTACTGTATCTGTGGCCTGATGTGGTTGTCTATGTATGTATGTGGATACTGTACAGGTGACTGCTGTCATGTTGTGACACACTCAAGATGTTCAACACATCTTATGTGGTGGATTGATGTCACACCTACACAAGATGTGCACAGGCCTGTAGGATGTCTAGTGTTCCACATCTGCAATATAACCATTACACAAAGGCCATATTTGGACCATGTGGAGCCTATGTACAACAGGGTGTACACACATGTACATCACGCCTACTGTGTGTGTTGCTTCATGTCTCTGGCCATCCTCCATGGCCATGTGTGAACATGTGTTGGCCAAATGGTTGTGACAGGCATCTATTTCACATGTCTATGTTGTCCCATATGACATACACCCACAGATGTCATATGCTCCACTGACGACAGGGTTATGCAGAGAAAGGGTGGTATGTTTGGTATGTGGGATATGTTTTTCAGGATAGTTAGGCAGTGTTGGAGCCAGCCCACTAGATGTCATGGACATGTCAGATAGCACATAACATTGTGTGACATTCATAGCAGGGGTATAATCCACACCAGTGAATCCTGTGGGCTGGCCATACTCCACCTCACTGTGTAGTACTGTTTATATTCCCCACATGTGTAGTTCTGATCTGTAGTACATGTCCCTACAGTGAACAACACCTCCACCATTGTATGAGGTTTCATGTCGGTGTTTCACATAGTTTGCAAGTATTGCACATGGGTAGCCATTGTGATGCATTGCAGGTCCGACCTGTATATTGTGACAGGACCATACATTATGTGTACATGTGGTAAATGGTCACATGGCAGATCTATGCATTAACATTCCTGATAAATAATAACAGTCTCACCTGCAATGGGCTGCTGTCGCAGCAGAATGCCAGAGGTACCTAAATAGGAGTGACACAGCAGTATGATCATTATTCATGCCTGTATGATAGCTACAGGGTGCAATGTGCATGTTAACACATATGCCAGTACAATAAACTATACTATGGAGTATGTACATGTGTGCATACATAGAGTAGCATGCCATAGTATGCAGCATGTGTGTATACATGCCTTGCATATGATGTTACATTACATATTGTACAGTGACACATGTAACTATATGAAATATAGTTGTTATATGTGCAGTAGTGACTTACCAGGCAACTCCAGGCTCGGTAGTTGAGAGACACCCACATCCACGATATCAGCTAAGGCTTGTGGATGTTGTTCTGCAGGTGTCCCCAGGTTGGCCAGTAGCTCCTCGGTATGTGTGAGTGGGGGCTGGGTTGGTTGCCCGTCACCTGTTGCACCTTGTTCCCTGGCAATTGCATTTGCACGCTGTTTCGCCCATCTAATTAGGTTTGTACAGTGACTGCGCACCTGCTGGTATGTCCGGTTGTGGCCACCCACATCATTAACCCTCCTACGAAGTTCCTGCCACAGGGCATCCTGCTGCTGTGCATCCTGTGGCACATGGCTGAACACTACATGATAATTATCAAGTAGGTATGGGATGAGGGCCTCATCCTCCAAGCGGGTATAAGGTGGCAGCCTTGCACGCAGCATACCTGGAAGACATAATGATGAAGGCAGGTCACAGTAACTCACAGAGACGTACAGAGGTACAGCTGAACATACATGTGTATCATATTTATTACGATTAAATAGTTGTCTTTGCAAATCTACATGACACTGACACCACTGACATGTTTGTGTCACACACATTTGACACTCAGTGGTGATTGGATATTATCACCATATGTGTGTGTGTTACCTGATTACATTGCTCATACTCCATGTGGATGCTGTCTTGATGTGGGCATGTCTGTTTGCCTATACTGGTGTTCTTACCTATCAGCACATGCCTGGATGTGTCCACATTAATGCAGTTGACCTTGATGCTGTGTATATGTCACATATAAAAACTTACACTGCCTTAACGGACGTGACCTATGACCCTGCAGACTTGCTCACAGAAGGTTTTACATGTATGTGTTTTGCCATATACATCTACACGGCACTGTACAGCAGTTCAATATCCTGCCATGTATCACCTGTGTTGCACAGGTGATACACATGGGACACTGGCTAGCCTGATGGTATTTGCAGGGTTGGATATCAACTATAGCATGTACAGTCAAAGTCAACTAGTAGGTTATATGCCCTGGGCCATATATGAGCCTAGGATGAAAGGTTACCTAGCTGTAATCGACAGGTGGGTTTCTGGGGCCAGGTCAAGCAGTGCCACATAACTGATCCACAGGGTTAATGATATATTTACCATGCTGTCATCACATCATGTCTGAAAGAGGGGCAATGTGCAGCTTTGCTGGACAAGGATGCATAGTATGGCAGGAGTATGTAAAGTGTATAGGACAAGGATCTGTCCAGCATGTGGTGATCCTTGTACTAGGAAGGTGGATGTCCATGAAGTATGTGTTTGAGATCAGGATGTGTAAGTGTAGCATGTCCAACATCACTGGGTTGGACATGGCTTTATTCAGGGTAGGCATCATGCTACATAGTGGAGATGGGATTGGGAAGGCTGGTGTAGGCCATCTGAACATGGCCAATACCCCTTAAAGGAAATATGTGATCTGATATGGGTCACTTGAGTGTTGAGTATGGCTGAACAATGGTCTCTATATTCATGGATGGCACCCTGTCATGAATAGGGTTGCCACTTACGACTACCTGACAGGTGTGGTGACATAACTATCACAGGAAAGACAACTGTCCAGCTGCATCCCTTACACACAGTGTCCATTATGTTGACCGCTGCCTAGGTGGTAGTTCATGGGTACAGGGTTATTAACATAGGGGTGACAATGCAATATGTAGCTGTCAGATTGTAGCCATGTGTCACACACCTCACCCACATCGCCCCTTCTGTATGTTGATCGCAACACTCATTGAGTCAGCTATTGCTCCTTGGTCATAGTCATTCACATACTTCAATAGGCAGATGCCTTCTGTGTTAGTCTGTGTGTTATAGACTACAATGAGGTGGAGTACAATGAATTACCCTGTCTTACTGTAGCTGGCACTGGTGTGATATGCATGTATTATTCAGACACCTTCTGTAGTGTTGGTTCTGCCAGCAGTCCAGTTGCAAAACACTCCTGTGACATAGGAATGTACATCAAGTATACTGAGTGTAGCTGGAACACAGTATGAGTGATGATGTCCTATGACCTGGCAAGGTTATGATATGCTGTGTGAAATCAACCTTACTGTCATCTACATCTGTACTGCTGACATCAAATAGGTTGATCAAGGTTCATGACCTTTCAGACCAGACTCAGCAGGGTAGTAGTGCAGTAAATCCCATTATCAGTGGTGTCTCCCCCTTTGTGGGTTGTGATAACTGTTGGTGTGCACCATTCAGTGTGTACACAGCCTGACATGAAGCTATGTTTTACATGATGCTTATGTGGAGAGCAAATTGTTTTGCCATATGTGTATGATACAACCTGGGATGTGGACAGGACCCATGCAGCCTGAGTGCAGCTTGTACCTGCATAGTTGTGGTTACAGGGGTTCATAGATTAGTACTAGGCTAACTGCCCTTGTGACCCATTTTTTAAGCCTAGCCAATTACCCCATGTGAGAATCAAACCCTGCACTTTGAGTCTGCAAGGTAAACACCTTAACCATTATGCCATCATCCCAGGGGCTCTGTATTGTACATGGATATATGAATGTGTACCTAGTGGGGGGCAGTGTGTTTATGTTATCCAAGACCCTATCTGGATGAACAGGTGCTATTTCCGTAGGTGCAGTACCTCTCATGCCATAGTGCTGTGAAGCACAGCAGGTGTTGTTGTTGCCATTATGTTTCATGACACAGCTATGGAATCCTCTGTGTTTGGCCTCATAATATGTGGATGAGTAGTTTCACAGTAGCTTTGCGTGGCATTATATGGTGTATCTGCATCTTGCTGAGGCTGACCATGCATCAACTTCCACGCATGTGTGTTGACCCTTGCAGCAGTTACTACCGTCTGTGGTACAGTTTAAGGCAGGGTACCACCGGTTTGCCTTCATGTTTGTGTTTATTTGAATCCTGTTTCTGTTTCAATGGCACGATCACTGCACATATGTGAGTGCCTAAAGTGCATTTGTGTAGGACCCAGAATTTGCACATGCATTGTACATCTGCATGGGTGCCATGACAGTCACCACTTCGCTCTTAAGGAGCATAACATTGGCTTTGAAGACTGACCATGTGTGGCATACTGTTAGCCCTGTTGGTGTGACTATGGTGATCCAGGTCATTGCTGGTGCTGACATCCAACATGCATTGAGCACATGTGTTGGTACAAGATGAGTCTTCCCAGTTCATAATGGGATAGCTGAGTGGCCATAATTATGGTTTCCTGTCTCAAAACTGGTATTCCCCATTACAGCACAATGACAGTTGGGAATTCTGAGGTATGGTGGATGATCTGTCACAAGATGCATTTTGGATTAAACTTTGGCACAAAGGTAGTTGCTCAGCATAATGCATCTTATGTTGTGCAGGTGCAACTCGCGTGGGGGTGTACATATCCCTCAGGAAGTTGGACACACCTGTGGGCCATGTGTTCCAATAAAGGGTGATGGCCATGAGGTGAGGTATGTGTTTTAACATTGTCATGCAGGGGTGCTCTCCAGAGCATTGAACCATAACTATCACTGCACAGATATGTTCCCCATGTTTCAGATTGCCATAAGTGAGTCCATATTGAGTACCTGATTTGTATCACTGAGTATCAAGACCCACAGTTTATTTCTTGGCTGTCCCTGTTGCACCAGTGGACTTTCACTTTGCTAGAGTTTGCATTCACAAATGCGTACTGTTGGCCATGTTTCTGGCCACATGTTCTGAGGAGTGACACAATTATGCAAACTAGGTCATACAGTCTTTGTATCATGTTGTCTGTCTATTCCAACTTGGGAGGCCTCTTGCTTGGCCAGAAACTTAGAGGCCTCTGTGGATGTGTGTGAATTCTGGTGGCATGTGTGTGTGTCCTTACTGTGTTCTGGTAAGGGTATGTGTTGGTTGTGGTGATGGGATGCATGTGTTAACCTACACCTCTTGACTGTCTAGTCCAGTCATGGGTGTAAAATAGACTGCCTCCAAGCTCACCCCTGTAGCTGCATCCCAGACAATGTGTGGGGTGTTGTGTTAGGCGGGTTTGGCAGTGTACATGTCTTAGAGATTGCATTCTCCCAGGATGGCCACATACACAAAGCTAACATTAGTAAACACCAGTAGTTGACTAGTGGACATGCCTGTATGAGCATTCAGTACTACAAGTATCATGTACTGTATTTAGTTTACTTACTGCTTATGCAGATGTTTTAGACAGTGATGCTCACAAGTACATATTTGTATTATGGACGTGGCAACACTAGCTATTACAGGAACATGGTAGCTACCTTTAGTAGCAGTCCCCCTCTGAGGGCCACATCACATCCTAATAGTTGAGTACAGATGATGCACGTGTCAACACAGCTGTATTCTTGTCTGGGTATATGCTCACATACCCACCAGAACCATGAGCTCTGTTGGCCACAGACACCCACTCCCCACACAGAGTCAAATATCAATAGACTCTGCTGCCAATATCGACGTGATCAGGATATGATCAGATAGTGTAAGCCATCACCTATGAAGCAGCTATTACACATGGGCAGCGGTTTCCTACATCTTACACTCCTACAGCAGATGTCACACTGGAGTTAAGGATGATCTGCACCCTGTTTCATTACCATTACTGTCCATATATTTCCAAGCAGCTGTTAGTCTGCCAATGAGAGGTTAGGCTACACAAACCTAAACGTTCAACCAGTGTACCTCTACTGTCAATATTCACTCTATGTAGGTGTGCACATAGCCATTTGGCACAGCCCTGTAACAAAGATCAGTACACATTTGCAAAACATGTACACATGCACAGCTGTCATTGCTTGCAAACAATACTAGAGAGGTGGATATTAGGCAATGTGGACCTTTATGCAAGATTCAAAAGACAAACCCACCACCGTATATAGCACAAGTAACCATAAACTGAGGGTAATGCTACTCAATGCCAGAAGTCTGGACCTCACATTGCATGCACTTGAGGCACTCCTCTGTATGGAGAACATCGATATCTGTGCAGTAACAGGAACCTAGTTTAAGGCTCCAGAGAGCACCACAGCACTACCAGGCTATAACTCATACCACACCTTTCGGCCACAGAACCCGGACCAAAACACAAATGGCGGGGGTGTATCCATATTAATCAAGGATACTCACACCTCCAGGTTAGTGGCATAGCATGATGCATCACAGATCATCCAATGCAACCAACAATGGCCAAAACTGCATTCCAAATTGTAGCTTGCTACAGATCACCCACCATGACCCAGGACCCACAATCTGCATTTCTGGAGACACTGGGACATATGAAGGTCCTACCAAACACCCTAATACTGGGTGATTTCAACTACCCAAACATTAACTGGGAGAACAACTCAAGTACTAACTCCCTTCCCCAGCGCATCCACGAATGTATACACTCAAACATCCTGAATCAACTGGTCAACACCCTCCCCCACCAGAGAGAACAACATATTGGACCTGGTCATCACCAACATTCCACACCTGATGTCAACCCCTCACTGGTTAGATCAGACCATGGGCTAATCACTCTGGATATTCGCATTCCACCCACAACCCCAAACAAGGAAACCAACGTGAAATACTTCTCCAAAGCAAACTTCACATTGCTTAAGACCGAGGTAAAAGGTTCACAGCCACCACGACAATGGACAATGCTGACCAGGATGCTGAAACCTATACAAAGGCACTCTATGATCATCTTTATGATCATATTTCTATCTATGTGCACACATCTATATTTAGTATTAATTTGTAACACATACATATGTAGACTTGTATATGTTGATTCACACATTACAGTACATTACAATGTACTGTACATATGTACACAAAGTGACTGTCCCATTTGTGGTCTGTACTGTGAAATGCCTGTAGTATAAGGTGTAGTCTAACGACCACTTACCATGTATACAGATTAGATGGCTTAGTGGGAGGTCTCATGACTATGGTGTGCATGGCCCAGGGTTCAACACCTGCGATGTATTAGACGTGTTTTACTACAGAATAAGGCTAATTTAAGCAGTTGTAAGCAGGTTTAAAGGTGTTTGTGTGACATTATACCAGTGGTTGTACACAGTTAAACAAACTTTACATCCTACAACCTGTGCACGCAAATATGGCCACTTCTGCTAACTACTCAGGATATATACATTTCAGTGATGTAACATCTCACTATGTGCTTACATAACATTACATTGTCTGTTAACTGTACTCTCCAGCACACATGGGTTTATATGTGTTCCAAATGTTTATTATTTTGTGGAATACTACCTATATATATGTAAGCTGTGGTTAAGGTATACTATGTAGCATGTAAAACATCTCTGACTTTATTTGGATTTGAACCACGAATGCACAGATATTATGCAAATGCTGTAGCCATTACACTATTAACATTAATGTTCCTTCTGCCTATTTCCTATGTCCATGAATCCTATGTGTAAGCTTGGCTACCCAGCAGGCAGAGCCACCCACACCAGTGAGCTTCTCGAAATACCGACATAACATATGAATTGAGAGACTATACATTAACATCCTAACTACATTTGGCATAGCCCCTCACTGACACACTTCAGGGAAACCTTGATGTGTGACTGGGCAACAGTATATACACCCCTGGGATCATGTGTCCCAGAAACATACAGCCAGGGTGTGGGGGAGCCACTCCAGTTTTATAGCTGCAAGACCTGTTGGGGAAATTGAATGGTGTTGGACTGTCATGTTAACATGCCCTTTTGAGATCACTATGTGCCCCTATCACCCTACAGCACCCCAGTCTTCAACAGCTTCCAGCAACTCTGTCTGGAATTACTTCATTGGCTATGCTTGACAGAGGCTCAGTTACTTCATCAATGGTGCAGCTAAAGCCACCACACTGTAGCTATGCTTCTAAATGCCCTTGGGCAGATAGCCTACTACCTATCTGTGAACCTCTACAGTGCAGGCCATCTCCAACATCATATGTGATTATAGAGAGTTTTCTGAACACAATATACAGTGTAAAATCACCATGTAGTCAGACAACAGTTAAGTACAGCAAGAGCATACAGACTACTGATACATAATCACTCCAAAAGCCTATATTGGAAGCTAGTGGACTTGTATAGGTTTCAGGCTTTGCATTGCTTACCAGTATGTTACCTACAGGAAAGATGGGACACAAGCACAGATGGGAAATATGCCTGCAACAATGCCTTACCAACTTGCATGTGTCAGCCTAAGGCTTTGGAATGCTGAGCAAGGCTATTGGCGCCCCCCATAGTGCCATTTTACGGCAGGTGAATCTCACCTCCATGAACTGCACAATAGCGGAATCAATGAGGGATAGGCTACTCAACACCAGGGGTAGTACTCACAACATGCACGCACTCACAGCACCCCTCAGTATGGACAACATCTACATCTGTTCTGTGACTGGGACCTGTATAAGGCTCCTCTGAGCACACCGGCACTACCAGACTGCAACCTATAACACACATTTCAGCCACTGAACATGGACTGGCACAGACATGGAGGGGGTTTATCCATATTCATCAGGGATACCTACACCTCCAAGTTAGTGGGGCAGCATGATACCTCTGTGATCATCCATGTGCAGCTAACATCAGCCACAACTGCAATGCAAACTGTGAGCTGCTGCAGACAACCCTCCATGACCCAGGAGCACCACTACAACTATCTGGAGACAGTGGTAAACATAACAGTCCTACCAGACACCCTGTTATTGGTCAATGGTGGCTACCCTACACTTAACTGGATAACCTACTCGAGTATTCACTTCCAGGCCCAGCACTTCCTGGGATTTATCACCTCATAGAGCCTGTATCAGTTGGTAGACGGACTAACAAGAGGTGAAAACATACTAGAAGTGGTAATCACTGACATGTGCAATAGGTGCACTACAGCAGAGGTAAACCGGTCACTGTTTAGATCTGACCATGAACTATTCACTGATGATTTCCACTCCCAACCATCTCCCCCACCCAAGGAACACACAGTGAATACCTTTCCTACAGCTAAATTCACAGTACTAATGACAGAGATGGGAGGGTTCACAGCCCCCATGCTCAGGGATGACACTGCTCAAGATACAGACAGAATTACAAATGCACTCTATAAGCACCTACAAAGATGTATGGGTCATGCCATCAATGGTAAACCAGGACTTGCTACTCCTACACAAGGACACCAGTCTACTGCACCCCTGCAATATACAGGCTATACAACAGAAGTAGGACAGTAGTCCAGAACAACAGCAAATCCCAAGACATGCAGACATCCGTGACAAGTATTAGTAAGACACATATGTTACTCATGTAATCATCCAAGGCTGACATCCACGGTAAATAGGCATGGATTCGGAAGATGACCACAAAGGCTTCTTTGGCTATGTCAAGGATCTAAGAGGTAACACACAGATTTGCACTGTGCTGGTGCAATATTGCACTGAATATACTGACCCTACTGATACCACCAACACACTTGATGATACATTCGGTGCAAGCTTCACCCCCTACAGGGCCCACAACAATACCCAAAACTTACAGTATCCCAGACATCAGAGACATACAGGTGATAATGGCCCTTTCAAATGGCATGACAGAGCGTCAGTGGAGGCAGATGGTGTCCCAGACTGCATCCTGCAGACACTACAAGACAAAGTGACCCCCCGCTTAATATAGCAATTCAGCATCAGCCTCTACACAGGCTACACGCCCATTTAATGGCACATGGCAACAGCTATTCCACTCCACCAAGGTAGTGACACAACTGACCATGGTAACTACCACCCCATAAGCCTGAGTAGCCTGATCTGCACGGCTATGGAGCGCATCCTCGTGGCACTCATTAACATAGACAGTGGTAACCTCCAGACACTTGACCCAACCCAGGTCAGCTTGACTGAGTGCAGATCATGCCTACTGAAACTGTTTGACATCTTACAGTCACCTAGACTTTAGGTGTGGGGTGTGGTAGTTCACACATACTACCTGGACCTCGCCAATTGTTTTGACACCATTCCCCACTCAGGTATTATTTCTAGATTCACCAGCCAGTACATACACCCATACATCACAGGTTGGTTTGCCAACAGGCTTACACACAGAACCCACATGGTAAGCCTAGCAACCTCCAGGTCCAACTCTTGACCAGTCACAACTGGTGTCCCACAGGACTCAGTCCTGGGACCCCTACTGTTTGCCATATATTTCTCAGAGGTATGGGCTAACACAGGTGGACTACAGCAGACCGTGTTTGATGATTACTGCAAACTGGGATCCATAACTGACAGTCCAGCTGTCACAGACGTCCTTCAAGGGGCCTCACATAGACCAACACAGGGTGTCAGAGTCATGGCCTCCAGCTAAAGGCCACATACTGCATGGTCATTCCATTATGGGAAACTACACACACACATATTAACACATGAGTGGCAGACACTATAATTCAGATGACATAATGGGTGTGTGGGGACTACATTTGATAGTGATCTCTCCTTTGACAATCATATATGCAAAGTAGTTAGGACATCCATCTATGTAGGCCATCTGATTACTTAAGGGTTCGCATCTAAACAGACTGAGGTTATTGTGCCCCTTTACTCATCACTCATCAATCCCATCATCGGGTTTGATAACCCATTTTGGCTGTACCTCAGAAGACACATCCAACAGCTGGTAGGGCCACAAACGTACCTCGCCAAGAGGAATAATGCCTTCAGACGTATCCTATGCTGCCAGACTGCATAAACTCTTGCATTACTCAGTGGCATCTTGTTTACTCAGAGATGATATTTGCTGGCCAACAAAGCCGTGTCCAAATCAGGCTTAATGGATATGCTCCACCTATGGGAATCCATGTCACAGTGAGCCACATACTGTAATGAGCTACACCTTGCCACAACCATAACTGGAAGATGCTGGAGTGACAGATTCCTGTCATGGGTACTCCCCATGCTTTGGAACTACATCCCTGATTACATTATATGGAGCCCCTAACACTCCAGGGAATCCTTGCAGAGTGGGTGGGGAACAGTGGATACACCCCAGGGATCCCACAATTGGCTCTGCTCCACAAAGGGACAGTTAGTTAAACAATGGGGTGGCGACAGCAGACACATTTTGGCTAGGCTTATGAATGGCTTCGGGCAGTTAGGCAAGTACCTACCTATGTACCTCTGAACCTGTACATACAGTATCGACACATGCTGATAGCTTAATTTACTGTTCAGGTATTGACTTACCTTGTGCCAATGGCAGTTGTGTGTACAATAGTTGAGGGCTGCCTATGTAGGATGCACGCAGTAGACCACCTATACATGACAATTTACAGGTGGTCGTGTGTGTGTGCCATCCATGTTTACTGTGTGTGCAGGTGGAGAAGGGTGTCAGTCCGTAGGTGCCTACACTGCCAGTGTGTGTGCTATACATTCCCTCTTTGCCAAGGCATGGACATACTGGGCATGCCTCCGTCTGGTTACTGGGGCTGGCACAGTGTGTTCATGGTCTGAGTCCCTCTGTGCCTGTGGGGCCCTTAGCAATGGTGGTGGGCTGTGAGGGCCTTCACCAGTCTGTCCCTGCTGCAGCTGTTTCTGCAGGATCATATTATGTAGCATGGCACATACTATGAAGATGTGGGCACACATGCCTGGAGAGTACTGCAAGGCTCCACCAGATATGTCCAAGCAATGGAACCATGATTTCAGCATCCCAAACCCACACTTTATGATGATTCTGGTTTGTGCTTGTACCTCATTATGGTGTTCTTGCATGGGTGTGTGTGCATTTCTGAAGGGAGTCATCATCCACGGTTCCAGTGCATAGCCAGCATCCCCCACCACGTGGCCATATGGGATGCCCCCCCCGGCAAATACCTGATACAGCTCTGAGGCATGTCAGATGTGGGAGTCACGATAGCTTCCAGGGCTGCCAGCACACACATCCATGATAATGCCCTGGGCATTGCACACGACCTGTCAGTTGATGGAGGGGTATCCCTTGCGGTTTATGTAGTGCCTACCGTGCTCACCAGGTGGTGACTTGATGTGTATGTGCGTGCAGTCTATTGCATCCAGTATCTCCGGGTAGTCTGCCACATGGTGGAAGAGATGCATATTGCTGGCCAACTCCTCCTGCGTTCGGGGGAAGTATATGTGCTCATTCGCATGTGGTAACATGGCATCCAGGAATGGGTGGAGTATCCTGGATGCTGATGCCTGTGAGATCCCATGATATCCCTAGTTAGCTTTTTAAAGGTATCTGTGGCTAGTATTCTCAAGCTTACACATACCTTCGTGTCCACTGGGATGGGTTCCCCTCTGTTATTTCTGGCTCTGAGGCGTGGCCGGCACAGCTCAACAAGTTGCTGTATGGTGTCCCTGTCCATAGGTGTATGGGTTCATAAGTAGGTACTGGGCTATTGGCCCTAGGGCCTATATAAGCCTAGCCAAAAATGTACCCCGGCTTTCGCCACCCACGAAAATTATTTTCCTGTGCTCCTGTCGAGCAGAGCCACAGAAGTGATCCCTGGGGTGAATTTCCTATTTCCCTTCCAATCATCAAGATTTTTCTTGAAGAGTGCTAATGAGGAGCTCTGTTTGACATAGATAGGTAGTCTGTTCCAGAGTAGGGAAGTCTCTGGGACAGGAATCTATCCCTCCAGCGTGTTCTGTTTATTGGGGTGACAAGGTTTAGGTCCCTAAAGCATGTAGCTCGGTCTACCTTGTATTGCTTTACTATCTCCAGATCATGTAACCCCTGACAGGTTACCCTGGGTCTGAACACTCTCCTCCTCCTCCGGTGCCTGAAATGGTTGTCAGCATCATCCTCCACACCACCGTCAGTCTCCAACACATGCTGGTGAATCAAAACTATGGCAGCCCCTAACATGTACATATTAAAAGTTCCCCGTCTGTATACAGACTTTATACTATTGTGCTATGGATGCTGCTGGTGTAATTGGGTGTGTATGTGCAATTCCAGCTGCAGGGCATCTTAATTATGGGTTTTACAGCAGGTACTGCTATTGTGGGGCCTTTGGTGTTGAATTACGCTTGGCTGCCGTGATTCATCTATTGCCCTTTACTTCACTTTTCAACCCGATTCCCTCCATTGCCAGGCATGCATTCAGCTGCCGGCTTCTTTGTTTTTGTAATTTCCACAAACTCCGGTTGTTGTGTGAAAATGTGTTATGTAAGCTGATCTACAGCAAGTTTGCTTTCTTTTGTTTGTGAGTTCTCTTTTTCTTTGCTGTACTCACCTCCCTTTCCTGTTCTGCAGGTAGCTGCTAGCAACCTTGTTTGCTGTTGTCACCCCATGTGAGTTCCCTCCTGTTTCTTCCTTTCTTGTTTTCAATTACCACCATGCAGCAGCATTTTTCCCTTACTTGTGATCCTACTGAGTTTCATCCTTCGGCATTTCATCCACGCTTACATGCACATTCTTGTGCTTTGTGTGCTTCAGCTACAAAGCTATATATGGCTACTTCACCCCTTATCCCGCAAAACGGGCTTCTTATGCCAATGTGCTTACGCTTGCAATTTCAGCAACGTGCTTGCAGCTCTCGCAGCACACCCTTCCCACCCTCCCCATCTTTGTTGTCAGGCTACACCTCGAGGCCAATCCTACAATGCTTTCGGGTGGGAGTGACATCATATCCCGGCAGGGATTTCATGATTCAGTATTACTCATTTCTCCGATACCACACAGAACACTAACCTTGCCATGGTGCAAACCACACCATGCCATTGACTATTATGGGCTATTATGATGGTGTGGAATATTATGTGTGTGCATTGATATTATAGTATTTTTCATAGAATTATATTTATACCGTGATCCTCCATATACGATGACCTGCGATTTAACTTTACATTAAATGTTCTTTTATATGCTGTGCATGTTTTATATACAGTGCATATTTTTTTATGCATTGGCATATATATATTCCAGTATAATGCATATATTCCGCTATATATAATAGCATATATAGCTATCAAAATGAGTTTTATTTTGAATCATGGTTCTATTTTTTTTTTTTTTTTTTTTGGTTCCTTGACCTTACTCAATCACTATATGCTGCACCAATTATCTTACGCTTGCCCCTTTTCATGCTTTAGCATAATACGCGCTGGAGCTAAAAGCATACATCGCTGGGAGTAGTGCACGCGGTGGCAGCTCGGTGCTGAATCGCTTGCGCGGGCTATATGCTGAATGACTGGCTCGCAGCTTGCAAAAGGCGGGCATGTATAATCTAACGGGGCTCAAGCCACAGCAATCTATAGAGCAATGGAGTATCCAACTAAGGGGGACAGTGTGGAAAGGATGAAGCAATGGGAGGTGCCATATGAAGATATGCCAGATAGAAGATATTTTAGAATAGCCTGGGAAACCAGAGCTGGATAGCAAGTGTGTAGGAAGCATAGCTAGGACACAGTCTTGAATGAGGAGTGACCAGTGAAGTGAGTAGTGATGACTGTTGAGTTGATGGCATGGTGATGTTTAAGGAGAATGTGCCACTGACTGATGCTAAGATGCTTTTATATGATGCTGAACGGAAATGATGCCAAAAGGAAATGGAGAACAAAAAGAAGAAAATGAGCTAAGAAATGAGTTAAGACTTTTTATGCTTGATTACAGATAGATGATGAAAGATCAGAAGATCAGATAAAGAAGCAGATCATAGAAGGAAGAATCCAAAAAAAACAAAGAAGTAGAAACAAGACAACACATACATTAGGACTGACTGATAGACCATAAAGATAACACAGACAGAAATTAGGAGGTAAATTTGTGCAGTTAATAAATTAATTGATAAAGAACACAGGGTTGTAAGAGAAAGGAAGGGGAGAAACAGAATACCACCATGGAAATATCGAATAGAGAAACTATAAAGCAATTAGAAGAAAAAATGTCACTATTAGAGGAGTATAGAAGAGGGAATAGATCAACAAAAATAGAAAGATAGATGTGATAAAAGCAATGCACAGTATTAGAACAGATCAGGATCTATCAAGCACTATCGCAAATAATAAACTAAAAATCTCAGCACAGGCAGAAACATGTAGAAGATATGCAGATAAATATAAGTTAAAAATACATAATAAGCAATTTATTGATGACCCAAAAAAGTTGTATAAAGAATTGGTAAACAAGGTAAAAGGAACTGAAAGACCACCAAAGAAGAAGCAATAGATATATTTTGAAGAAGTATTTATGAAGATCCTGTGGAACATAACAAAGATGCTAAATGAATAGAAGTAAAAGAAAAAATAAGAAGTTTAAAGGTAAAGGATATGAAATGGGATGAAGTAACAACCAGAGAGATTGAAACAAAGTTAAGAAAAACCTCTAATTGGAAAACCCCAGACCCAAATGCAGTATCTAACTTCTGGTTAAAAGTATTAACATTTTTGCACAAAAGATTTAGCCATGAGAAATAACTATCTATATGCGCACCCCGAACAGACACCAACCTGGCTAACAACAGGAAAAACAATCCTCCTACTTAGGAGTGAACCCGCAAGCTACTCTAAAAATTATAGACCAATAACATGCCTTCTGACAATGTATAAACTATATACTGGAACTGCTGCCAACAGAGTTTATAGTCATTTAGAAGGAAACTCAATTATGGCATATAACAAAAGGGCAATAAAAGAAAGTCATATGGAACAAACAATCATTTGTTCTTCAATAAAGTCAAAGTGGAGAACTGTAAAAGGGGAAGAATCTAATTGAAGAATCAAGCAATTGATAGTATTCCACATTCATGGTTAAAAGAGTGCTTAAAAATATATAAGATACACCCTACACTGATTGAATACATTACAGTGACCATCAAACAGTGGCAGGCCCACTTTGCAATTAACCCATGATAAAGGACAAATTATTATCCCAGGGATAAAAATTCAAAGGGGGATATTCCAGGGTGACTCTTTGTCACCGCTGCTATTGTGTCGCGCCCTTAATCCATTAAGCTGTCTACTTAACAGCTTTGGCCATGGCTATAATTTGGATCTTAAAAAACAACAAAGTGTAAAGACTCCTCATCTTCTCTTTGTCAATGATTTAAAAAGTACAGTTTTGTACCTACCATAAATGTAGATGTTCGAGTGTTCACACTGCTGCAGTCATCACACTTGGGTTATCCTGCCGTCAGGCAGTCCACATGATCAGCCAGAGTTCCAAAGTCTTGGTCCGGCGTCGGTTGCTGTCACTTCTTCCCTGACATCAGTACACCAGGGGTATATAAGAGGCATCCAACACCATTTTCTTCAGTTTTTCTTGCCCCAGATGTCAGGTGCCCCCTAGTAGGTGGTCAATACATATTCCCAATAAAACATGTAAAGAAAATACAAAAAATACCGTCAGTTACAAGCAAATACACTACAAAGGTTGTACCAGATAGAAACGTATAGAAAGGTTCAGCTAGGTCAGAGGAAATGGAGGGAGGATAACCTGGACTGCAGCAGTGTGAACACTCGAACATCTACATTTATGGTAGGTACAAAACTGTACTATGTTCATCGTGTTACACTGCTGCAGTCATCACACTTGGGTTGAATCCCAAAGCTAAGGATGGGTGGTGGAGTTAAACAGGGTTTGGAGAAGCTAGAAGGCCCTGTAGAACTGCAGTGGCAAAGCCAGCTCTAGTCTTAGAGTATAGAGGTAAGTGATAGTGTTTGGTGAAGGTGTGCACTGAACTCCAAGTGGCAGCTTTCAAAATATCCTTGGTTGGTACCCCCCTGAGAAAGGCTGTTGATGTAGCTGTAGCCCTGGTGGAGTGGGACCTAATGCTAGCAGGTACCGGTTTCCCATGATGTGTGTAGCATAAACGTATACAATGTCCTATCCATTTTGAAATGGTCTGTTTTGAGATAGCTTTTCCTTGTGATCCTGCAGCATAGGATACAAAGAGCTGGTCAGATTTTTGGAAAGCCTTAGTTTTATCCAAGTAGTAATGTAATTGTCTGTGAATGTCCAAAGAGTGCAGGAGTCTTTCTCCTTTGTTCTGGGGGTTTGGGAAAAAGGTGGGTAAATGAATGGTTTGGTGTAGTGCCACACTGGATACCACCTTTGGCATAAAGGTAGGGTTAGTTCGTAAAGAGACTCTGTCTTGATGAAAAATGAGGAAAGGCTCCACTGCCATTAGGGCCTGTAGCTCTGAGACTCTTCTAGCTGAAGTTATTGCTAGCAGCAGGGCGGTTTTCCATGATAGAAACTTTAAATCAGCTGAAATAGCTGGTTCAAAGGGTGGCAGTGTAAGCTTTTCCAGAACAAAGTTGAGATCCCAAGTTGGTGTTGGTGCTCTCCTGGGCGGTCTTATGTTCTTAGCCCCTCTGAGGTACTGTCTTAGGAGTGGATGTGAAAATAAAGGAGGATCCGTGTTGTAGTGAGCTGAAATCAATGAGGCATGTTTTTTAATAGATGAAAAAGAAAGTCCTTTGTGCAACATCTCAGTTAAATATTGCAGAATCTGGGGTATGTTTGGAACAAGGGGATTTTGGCCTTTAGCATGGTTCCAGGCGCAAAATCTTTTCCATTTGTCTGAATAGGCTTTCCTGGTGCTGGGCCTCCTGGCCTCCAGAATGACATCCATAACAGCTTTAGATAGAGGTGTTGGCTGGTTGTTTAGGTAATTTGCCATGCAGCCAGATTTAAAGTCTTGAGCTGGCTGTGTAGAATCGGATTGTCTTGCTGAGTGAGCAGGTGAGGAATTTGGGGTAAAATCCATGGTTGGCCATGGGCCATGTTCCTTAGTATTGGATACCAGTGCTGGCGTGGCCAGTCTGCAGCAATGAGTATCATTTGTGGCCTCTCTAATCTGACTTTCAGCAGCACCTTTGCTAGAAGAGGCAGTGGCGGAAAGGCATACACTGTTAATGTTTTCCAACTGAATGAAAGGGCGTCCACTTTCCAAGCTAGTGGGTGGAATGTCCTTGTGCAAAATTTTCGAAGTTGGTAGTTTTGGGGGTTGGCAAACAGATCTATGTCTGGGCATCCCCATTTTTGAGTTATCATTGCAAATACTTGTGGATCTAGTTTCCACTCGTGGGGATCCATGATGTTTCTGCTTAGGTCATCTGCCAATGTGTTTTTCTTTCCTGGCAGGAATTGTGCTTGTAGTTGAACTTGGTAAGTCAGTGCTGTGTTCCACAAGGTCATTGCTTGCCTGCATAGGGGGTAGGAGTGTGTGCCCCCTTGCTTGTTTATGTACCACATTACTGTGGTATTGTCCATCTTTATTAATAGTTGTCCTGGGTATAGGAGGTCCTTGAAATCTGTTAGTGCATTCTGTACAGCTAGCATTTCCTTTTGATTGATATGCAGATGCCTTTGATCTGCAGACCATTTGCCCTGAATACACTGTCCTGCCATGTGTGCTCCCCAGGCATAGTCTGATGCATCTGTTGTTATAGTTTGCCTGGCTGTGGGTAAGGTAAAAGGCTGACCCTTGTTGAGGTGACATGCCTGTGCCCACCATAGAAACTCCTGTTGAAGGCAGGGAAAGAGTGGTATCATTGTTTCCAAGCTGTGGCTGTGCTGAGTCCATACGCTTTTCAGGTACCATTGTAATTTCCTCATATGCAGTTTTGCAAATGGTATTAGGAGTATGCAAGATGCCATGAATCCCAAGGCCTGCAGACTTTTTCTTGCAGGGATTGGGTCTTTGTTGCCATCATTTTGAAGTATTGAGTCAGCTGTTGTTGCTTGTCTGGTGTGAGATAAGCCATCTGGGCCATTGTATTCAAGCTGGCACCCAGGAATATTATGTTCTGTCAGGGCACTAGTTTTGATTTCTTTTCGTTTACTGTGTATCCTAGGCAACTTAAAAGGTGTTTGACAAATGCCAGATGCTTTAAAAGAATGTCCTTGCTTTCTGCTTGAATAAGGCAGTCGTCCAGGTATGGGTATATTTGAATTCCTCTTTGTCTGCAGTATGCAATTACTGGTGCCAGGCATTTTGTGAAGACCCTGGGCGCAGTAGATAAGCCAAAGGGCAGTGCAGATAATTGGTAATGAGTTGAACCTGCAATGAAACGGAGGTATCTTCTGCAATTTTGTCTGATAGGGACATGCAGGTATGCCTCCTTGAGATCCAATGTTACTAGCCAAGCCTTCTTGCTCAGCATGGGAAGAAGCTGCTGTAGTGTTAGCATCTTGAATTTGGGTACTTGCAGATAAGTGTTCAGAATTGAAAGGTCCAGAATGGGTCTCCAGGCTTTGTCCTTTCTGGGGACTAGAAAGAGTCTTGAGTAAAATCCTTGTCCTTGCTCCTGTGTAGGTATCTGTTGAAAAGCTCTCATGTCCATGAGAGTTGTAATTTGTTTTTGTGCCTCTGCCCATTGATTTGGTGGCAGGTTTGGCATTCCTTTTATCCTTGGCAAGGTGTGAAAGTGGAATCTGTATCCTTGTGAGATAATGTTTAGGACCCATTTGTCTTTTGTGATGATGTGCCAGTTGTCTGCAAAAAGAGCTAATTTTCCTCCCAAGGGAGCTGCCAAGAGAGATTTGCTTGGCAGTCTGAGGGTTAAGTTATTGTGTTTGTCTTCTGTTAGCTTGGGGCCTGTCTTCTACTCCTTTCTGGGTAGCGGCACCCCATTGGCGAGGTTTGTAAGGGCCTTGTGGCTGACCTGTGCCCTTTGGGCATCTGTATTTGCCCCTCTGTGGTCTGTCAGAAGCTGGAAAGGACCAGTTTTTTGTTGGCCAATTTCTGCTGAAACGAAGGGGTTGAACTTGTAAAAAATCCTTGACCGTCTGCATAGATTTTGCCTTATCCTCCATTTTCTTTAAAACCTCCTCTGCTTTTACACCAAATAAAACATCCTGCTGTAAAGGTGCATCCAGTAACTTTGCTTTAACATGATCAGGCAGGGTTTGTTCTTTTAACCAAGCATGTCTACGTATGACAGACCCAGTCACTGCTGCTCTACAGGAAGCTTCCAATGAATCAAATCCACATTGTAAAGTATGTTTGCCCACCTGTTCAGCTGCATGCAACAAATCATGCATTTCCTTGAAATCAGGCTGCTCTGAATGTGTGTTCATTTTTTGTTTTAAATGAGACATCAGGAATTGCTGATATTTCAGCATGTGAAACTGGCAATTTAAGGCCCTCATAGCTAGAGTAGCTGAGGTGTATATTTTCTTTCCCCATCTATCTAGTGCTCTGGAATCCCTTTCAGAGGGTACAGGATTTTTAGCAATAGAGGCCTTAACCCCTTTGGGACCCTGGGAAACGGTTTCTGGGTCAGCAACGGGGCTTTCATATAGGAATTTGTGTGAGTCAGGGACTCTGTAGTATCTGTCTAGTTTGGCTGGGGCAGGAGGTAGAGAGTCTGGGTTAAGGCTAGATTCTAAGTAAACATCATCCACAATGTCTAACACGGGAGGGATAGCAAGTGGTCTGTGCTGGGGTAGTAGAAGGAACTCTCAGAGCCTTTTCTTAGAATCAGAGTAATCCTGGCCTTCCCAGTGGAAATGTTCCCTCATGGTATGTAAAGTTTCCCCAAAGGAGTAGTCTTCTGGGGGAGATGCTGAGGGAATAGACTCTTCAGCAGCAGAATCTTCATAAGGGGGAAAAGAGTATTCCTGTTCCTCAGAGGAATCGGAGGAAATAGAAACCTGGTCAGAGGAAGCATAATCCTCCTCTTGTCTTGGCCTTTTATCAGGAGGGGGATGGGAACCCCTGATTAGGGTAATTAAATCTTCAGCCATCTTAAGCATCTGTTTCTTAGGCATGGGGTCTTGTACTGGAGACTGATGTACAGTCTTTTTTGTTTTTAAAGGAGTTTTTAGCTTAGCATAAGATTTAATGGTGAGTGTTGTCAGTCTGAAGACACCTTCTGCAACTGAAGGTGTTTCTACTCACCGGAATCTCCTTCTGCTCTGGAGTCGGAAAGGCCTAAGGAAGAAGGCTGCGGCGGCCTAGTACTCTCTGCTTGGGAATTAGAAGCCGTCTGGGGTTCTAAATCAGTGGTCATCAGGGGCTGCATAGGCACCTCACTGAAAACCGGAGAATAGGCGACTGGCCCAGCAGAGGCCTCGGAATCTGATTTGGGTCTAGGCTGCCTGTCCTTATCCTTGCGTTTTTTATGCATGCTGGTCATCGGTTGCTCTGATGGCATGGTATAATTAAATTTCCTACCAAAGTAATGTCGGGCGAAATCAAACCGACGTTTTATAGTTCAATTATTAAACCTAACACAAAACCGACAACCTGTGACGTCGTGGTCTGGGCCTAGGCAAGGAATACAATAAGAATGAAAGTCCTTATGAGGTATTTGCTTTCCACAAGAAATGCAATTGTTAACTTTTTCTGACATCGGACTGAGGCAAGAAAAGGTTCCCCAATGGGGTACTTAGCTTTATTGAAGACTTCGGTCTGAAATTCGATTCGAAAATCTCAGGAGTCGGCCGACCGGCACTTGCGAACTGCTTCTGCTTCGGGCACCGCGCGGCAAGAAAGACTGGAGAAAATGGTGTTGGATGCCTCTTGTATACCCCTGGCGCACTGACGTCAGGGAAGAAGCGACAGCAACTGATGCTGGACCAAGACTTTGGAACTCTGGCCGACTGCGGGACCACCTGATGGCAGGATAACCCAAGTGTGATGACTGCAGCAGTGTAACACGATGAACATCTGTATAGCTCATCAGATGAGGAACTGAAAGCACAACTGCAAGTTGTCAAAACTTTTTCAGATGATATAAGAATGTCATTTGGTCTTGATAAATGTGCAAAAGTGACCTTTAAAGCAGGAAAACTACAGCACCAAGAAAATATCAGTTTGGGACAAGAATGTGATATAAAAGAACTTGAGCAATAGGGAGTGTATAAATATTTGGGAATTGATGAAGAATCAATGATAAAACATGAACAAATGGAAATAAAACTCAGTAAGGAATACTTCAGAAGACTTAAATGAATTCTGAAAACAGTGTTGACATCTAGGAACAAAATTCAAGCTATAAATCAATTTGGTTTTCCTGTCCTGACTGACAGTTTTGGAGTGACTGATTGCCCCCAAAACATGTTGGATAGATTACACAGGAAAACAAGAAGGATGCTTCCTCCTCATCAAATGATTTATAAAAATTAGTGCATACCAAGATTATATATTCCCCATTCCGAAGGAGGGATGGGCCTCCTTGAAACTGATTACATGTATAGATCGCATCTATATCATAACATCGACAGCTTAGGTTTTTGAATACAAAATCATCAACACCTAAGCGCCGAAAGCTAAAAACAGCGAATGGCCAAATCACCAAATTCTTTCCTAGGGAAAGAATTCACTTGGCCGTTTGCAAACAAACTAAACAAACACACTCAAACATAGTGGGGGGCTGCACCCCCACCCACACACCCCCTAACTAAATATACCAACTCCGAGACCGTTCTACATTGGGGAAAGGGCAAATCCCCGTGAACAGCCACGCAAATTCTTTCCCAAGGAAATAATTTGATGATGTGGCCGTTCTCTATTTTAAGTGTTCGCCGCTTAGGTGTCAATGAATAGGCATTCAGCAACCTAAGCTGTCAACAAATCAATAGGGAACCTATAGATCTGCAGTCGTGGGGCTGCACACATATCTGATGACCTCACAAGACCCAAACATAGAGAAATTTTTGAAACATGAGCAGAATAAATCTAAGATGACTTCTCTGCTTAGTCTAGCAGAAGCATATCAGTGTCAAGCAAGAATGGAAATCAAACCAGAAGTAGATAAAAATCAGGTAGCAACTGAAGGTACCAAAAAACAAAAGAAAGAATATAAGGTGAAGGACCAGATGAGAAGGCAAGAAATGTGGTAAATGCATAAATATAGTTGCAAGTATAGAAAACTTCTGGAAGAACCTCTTGTTGATCAGGTTCGATCGCAGGAATGGTTAAGTAGAGGCAAATCCAAACCAAGAGATGAAAGATTAATATTGGCATCCCAAAATAGTGGGCTACATACACATTGGTTTACAAAATCCATTGAACATGTGGAAGAAACAGACAAATGTAGGTTTTGTAAAACAGAATTGGAAATAGTTGCACACCTCGTTGCTGGTTGTGGCGTACTAATGGCACAAGGACTGTATACTGAAAGGCATAATGTGGCAAGACTGTTGCTCTGGAGATTGTGCAAACATTATGGTACTGAAGTGGCTGAAAAATCACTGGAAACATGAGCCACAAAGCATCATATAAAATGAAGTCTACATCACATGGGATCACCTATTACCAACAGTTCAAAAGATAGATGCTAGAAAACCAGATAGAGTGGTCCATGAAAAGAAGACAAAAGTAGCATTGATCATTGAAATTGCCACACCCAGTGACCACAGTGTCTTGCATACAGAGTGAGAGAGAGAGAGAGAGAGAGAGAGAGAGAGACAAAGTCATAAAATATCAGGATTTGCAGGCAGAAACGAGAGCAATGTGGAAGAAAGATACCCAGACAATTCCAATAGTAGTGGGAGCAATGGGTCTTGTAAAAAAGAATCTACAATCGTATTTAGATAGTTACTAATACATGTAACCCCGTACAAATTGCAGAAGGAGTCATTACTGGGCACATTGCGTGTGCTGCGAAGAGCACTTATAGCTGAGATCAAATATTTAAACAATACTAATTTTATGAACTTTAATAATACTTTGACTTAGAAATGGTGTCCATTCCCATCACAGTATTTGGAGAAATTAATAAAAATGATTCTATAGGAATGACAAGTGTACTAATTGGTTCTCTGACAGAGTAGCTGATGCACGGAACAGACTACCAAATTACATTAAAGCAAGTACTAGTTTAGATATTTTTAGGAACGGCCTGGACACTTATTATGGGAGCAAGTGTTTTGGTATATTGACATGCTAGAAGGGCATTAATGTCTGTGCTTGAAATAGTTGTATGTATGTATGTATGTATGTATGTATGTGTTGTGTAATTACATCTCCCGTATTTAGGTGTCAGTCTGCTTGAGAATAAGGTGGTTGTCAGTAAACATGAGACAATTGCTACATTATGTCAGTCTGCTTAAGAATAAGGTGGTTGTCAGTAAACATGAGACACTTGCTACATTGTGTCAAGATGCCCATTTCCATCAGGTTGGCTACAGAGACAGTAGGAAAGTGCACATCCATAGCTGTGGATCCTCTTTTTTACAATCTATGAGGGGTGGTGCCATCAGAGCTTTCAGTTGTTGGCCTGAGAGGAAAGGTCTAGGACTGATCTAAAACAACACTTTTGGGGTAATGCTTCTCAGCAGGCAAACTAGCTGCTCTACACTCTGCTAGATACAGGAGAGAATAACAAGGTGTTATATGAAAAATGTCAACTCCAGGTGCCTGTGCTTATACAGGGCACTGCAAACCACTGCTGCACAGGTCAGCGCAGGTTAAGACATGAACTGGAGAGGAATCTAAGCAGTAAAAAGTAGAAATGCAGTATAAGTGTGTATATAAGGCTCAGATTCTGCAGTAATTCACAATGCTCTCACTACTGTGAATGATACAAAACTATGGTCCCCACACCAACTAATATGCAAGTAAAAAAAGCTGCAGTAGAAATGTAATAAATGAGGTTCAAATCCTGCAGCAGTTCACAATTCTCTCACTATTTTGAGTGATAATACACAACTATGATCCCCAGACCAAGTGAAATGCAAACAGCAAAAATGCAATAGAAATTAAATACATGAGGTTCAGATCCTGAAGCAACTTAAAATTCTCCCACTACTATTAGAGATACTACAAGACTAAGGTCCCACGCCAAGTTAATAATACAAACAGTTGACTCTTGGTTAAATCAATGAAAAATGTAGAAATGAACAATACACAATGGAAACTAACAGCGTGAATATTAAAGAATGAACTAATTAAATGGGCTGATATGAAACAGAGGCTAACTCAATCTTTAAGGGTATAATACGAGTGCCCTCTCAGTTTGAACTCTCAGTGCCCAGCAGAATTAACTCTGAGAGGGGGTTCCAAAGTCTAATCTACAGTATGGGCGGGCAGCTAAAAAGCTACCAAGTTTAAAAGCACAACAAGAATTGAGCATCAGCTGGGAAAAAACAGTCAGACAGCAGTTTTAAAGTCCGACCTCTTGTGCTGAAGAGAAGTGTAGGTGAATACCTTAAATAAGAAAACTGTTTAGCAGTTCCTCCCACTAATTAGGGGGATCTAATTCCTATTCAATCCATGAATGCAAAATGAATGTTTCCTAACTGACCCTAGCCAACAACTTTTAAGACCTTGAGAAAAAGAAATTGCAGCAAAATATAGTTAAAAATACAACTAACTGTAATATAATAAGACCAAAATCAAAAAGTAATGGAAATATCCAAACCTTAAATGTAGAAAATGCAAAAAATCAATGCAGTCAAACAGCAGTTTTAAACTCAGCGCTCTTAGAGCCGGAGAGGAATGTAGGTGAGTACCTTAAATAATCAAACTGTTTCCCAGCTCCTCCCACTAATTAGCTAGATAAGGTATTCACCTACATTCCTTTCCACAACCAGATACATCTGGGTAGCTGAAGCAAGCCTTTAGCAGGCCAAACACACATATAACAATGACTCAGGTCTGTGACAGAACATTATTGTAGGCATTCTCTGCCATCTAAACGCTTCTAATTGGTACCATTAACCTTGGTTCCAGGCATATACAGCATCACTAATAGGATGTCCATGTGGAAACCTGGCCCACACAAACTTCTACTGTAAGTCATACATGTGCCAGATGTGGGAGTTGTGGGCATTGCCTGGAGACAAACTGTATATTATACCCCACCCCTTACAGACCACCTCTACTGTAAGTCATACATGTGCCAGATGTGGGAGTTGTGGGCATTGCCTGGAGACAAACTGTATATTATACCCCACCCCTTACAGACCACCTGGAAATTGATGGAATGGAATGCTTCATGTTTTAGCATTATCTTTGCTCCCCGTGGGGGGAATTATTGTATTGTGGGTACCGTCTATGGCTCCCAGTATCTCAGGGAAAGGGGCAGTGGCATAAAATGCCTGTGTGGTGTTGGCTGTCTCCACTGTGGGATGTAGAAACCATGTATGAGCCTCCACATGCTGTAGCATGGTATTGGGAACTGGTGGAGTACCCTTGAGATGGATATCTGGAATGTACCCATCATATCCCCCACTAGACACTGAAAATTCCCTTTAGCTAGCATTCAAAAAGTCCACATTCCTTGCTGTTCCCAGGGACAGGTTCACCACATATCCGTTAGGCCTGCATATCATGTGGATGAGTAACTGGGGGTACAAAGAGACAAACCTGCACAACATTAGCACTGAATACGCATGTGAACTTACAAGAATAGATGGGCAGAGGAATAGGTTAGAAGATGGAGAATCCATAATAGTAGAATGACTGAGACTACTAGAATTGTAGCTACAGATCCATGTTGCATGGAACTGCTCCCTTATATCAATAAATAAATGTAGAGAGGAAGCTGGCATACAACACATGGCAAACAGTTGAAGGCAGTGACAGAGAGCATGAAGTCTTTAGAATGGTTCACATTTTGTGTGTCTTGTGGTGGAGGTGGGGGTAGGGGGTGTCAGTGGGTGTGATGACCCTCCACCTCTAGGCCAGTAATCAAAGAGCCTCAATCCTCACCACTGGCAATAGTGGGGGATATTCACTGGGAGGATATCAGGTACCACAGTATTTCCAGATGCATCTCTCTGCATCAAGTGCAATTTCCCTTAACAGCACACAGAGACCACAGTCAGTCCAGGACTGGTTTCTCCCTCTTCCTCCAGATCCCCAGTAAGACTCCTTAATGGCTCTGCTATAGAGTTGAGTCCTTAGCTAGGGTTTCAAGCCAAGTGCTCCAACACACTCTCTCTCTCTCTCTCCAACTAGTGCTTTGTGTCCCTGCCCAAGTAGCTGACACACACACTCTTGGAAATGTGATTTACACACTCACACACACACACACACACACACACACACACACACACACACACACACACACACACACACACACACACACACACACACACACACACACCTGGGAAAGGCTGCCACAGGTTTACTAGCTATGCCCCTTTCTACCCAAACTATAAGGTAGTTATCACTGCCACCAGAAGCCCTCACCAGCTACTTTAAGGCCCTTAACAAAGAGTGTCCAATTTTACTATGTAATATTAATATTAATACAAATGGTAGCTTGACTAAGAGCAAGGCTATTAGGAGTGGCCACACAGTGTCACCAAATAAATATGCAAGTACTCTCAAAACTTACATATCTCTACAAAGACCAGTCACAATGAAATGTTTAAATATGTGTAATAATAAATAATAAAAGAACCACAGGAAATATTTAAAATACCATTGAAGGACAGGCTCAGATAAATAAATAAAAACAATATCTAAACTAAGCTTCACTATATTCCTGACTGCATCTAAGAGAGTTACTATTCCCTACTTACTTAACAGAGCAAGGCAGATGATGTGGTGAATGGCTCTTCTTGTTGTTGTCAGGCCCAAGCCCGAATACAGAATGCTCTGTCTCACCAAGACACTTCTTAAAATAATATCTAAAATATTACTTCTGAGATAGTTTGCAGAATGACCTCACTTCTGGTCATCTGACTTCTAGTTCCCATGTAAAACCCCTATTGCTGGAAGCTGGCAGGACTTGGTAGCTACCAGTAAAATACACACACAAAGGCTTTTGCTCAGATCTTTGGCAGGTGCTGGAAGTCCCAAAACAATTGCGTACCTTCACACTTCCAGAGTAGTACTTAGTTCACCCCAAAGACAATACAGAAAGCTTCCTAGTACAGACTTTGTGTCTTTGGCTGCATTTAAATCTGTGAGATAGCATCTTTATGGCATAGCCTATAAAGTGATTTAATTTCAGATATTTTTCTAAAGTTTGCTGGACTGAGGTTAACCCTCCAGTTTTAAAACATAATTAATTTAAACAGTTATAATAGTGCATGTACATTTCTGTTCTCATGTTCTGTTATGTAAGGCATACTGTGGATACATTTCAAACACAAACACTTTACAAATACTTTTTCAACACAAATGTCTGTACAAATCAGTTTGATATACATGTGACATACAGTTCTAATACATTTGTAACATCAGCATCTTGTATAAATCAGTTTGATATTCACTACTGACATATAAATATTTACAAAATTCCAGCTAGCTGTGCTGAAAGTACCTCCTTTCGTTACAGTGGGTATAGATATGTGTGTGGGCATGTGTGTGCTAGGTTTTAGCTAACAGGGCATAGTTTGGAGTACACTCACCTATCAGCTATAGCAGGACAGGATTGCATAGGTACAAGACAGGGTGTCTATGTCCAAATAGCAAAATGTTTTGTTATTGGGGGCACTCGACCTAATGAAAAATTCTTAATGAGGCATTATGATAGAATTTAAAAGGTAGTCTAGCTATGAATCTGGCTTTTCTGTTATGGGTCTCTAAAGAGGGTGATGGATGACGACACCATTTTTAAGATGGAAAATGCATATGGGAGACTAGGAAATAAAAAAAAAATCCTCAGCATACTTCGTGACTTCCCAGAATTTTCCAGCACGTTCACATTTTTCTGTCATATATTTTTTGTCTGTTTCTCATTAAATTTGTATTTTTCTGGCAAATCATTGAGGATTTAAATCACTAAATAATGACAGCCATGTGAGTTTCAGACTTCACATCCTTTAAAAAATACAGGATAATTCAAAACCTGTTATTCTATCACATTTTTAAGTTTATAAGAGCAATATTTGAAATCTGTTCTTGATTTTGAGTTTTTTTCACCTACTGTTTTTGGCTTTGTCCAGTATTCTTGTACTAAACATTTATTTTTGTGCGTAAATTTCAATGTGATAGCTTGTATTAGTGTATTGTATCAAACTACTGAAACACTTTGTTAGGTCAAAACTTTGAGGACTGGAAATGTCATGTATCATAAGCATGTAATGTAGTAGAGTGTTAATGTTTTTAATTTGCAGGTACATATGAGTAGAAGTGGTATGATGCAGTAGTAGTGTGAATATGGTAGCTGTCACTGACTCACTTTGTTAGAGGCATCGTTCTACAAAGTTTGATGAATAGGACAATTCCAAGGTTGCAACACCTGACGGGAGAAGGAGAAAATGAAACTAAGTGCTGGATTATTGAAACAAGACTTAAAACATTAGCAGTTACCCAGTACTGTGTATCATGCTAATGAGTTTTTCATCTCAGCAGGTTGGACAATTTTCACATCATGGACAGAAAGAAAGGGAGATATCTGAAAAGCATTCCCTAAAAGGTATATTTATCGATATTTAAAAAATCCTAAAACACTCTAAGAGAACAGGGTGTTGCTGCTTCAATAATCTCCCAAAACAGGGATACGAAAGCTGGTCTCTAATAAACCCAGAGAAAACTCTCCAGTTCATTTATTTCAGCCAGTAATGAAATGCTACTGTCAGTACTTTCAAGCAATCTTGCTAGTAAAACTTGACAAGTGCACAATTAGATTGCTTAGATCCTGAGTGTATTATTCTTGAGAAAGCAAAATTCATGGTTTCTAGGGAGTTACATTCATGCTGTAAGCAATCGACTTGTACTCCTGTCCTGTTTCTGCCTTTTATAGATTATAGAGTTTTTGCTAATAAAGAATTTAAAGTTGTTCAAGAAGCCAGATTGACCTAACTGGCCATGCTCACTGGCAAAGACCAAAATGGGTCAGCTTTTGCAGAGAAGTAAGGAAACCTTCACTTGTAGCAATGAAGGTTGTTGTTTGTCTTTCGGCTTTTCCTGGTTAGGGGTCGCCAGAGTGGAATTCCGGTCTGCTAATGATTGGCAGTTGTTTTTTATGGTGTAAAGTTGCCAGCCTGATGCCCAACTTTCAACGAAGGCACGCCCATTCAACGCATGTCTTTTGAAAGCCCACTCGACCGCAGGGAGGACATGCAGACTCCACACAGAAGGCACTCCCAACCCAAGCCGAGAATCAAATGGGAAAACCTCTTGTGTGAGGCATCAACGCTACCGCTGCACCACAGCGGAAGTCTACCACCGCAGAAGTCTACTTGTACCAATGAAGGTTATAAAGTGGAAAAGAAAATGCAGCCTTGCCTCAGTGTGTTCAGAAGCTTGGATGAGACATCGTTTTCCATGGGACAAACTGAGATGAGTCTCCATTTTTCAGTTACTTGGTCTTCATTCTCCCCATCATCTTGCTTCCCTCTAAGAGGACATAACCCTTTCAGAGACTGCAGACAATAAGGCTAACTGTTTTGGACATTTAACAGGAGACCCCGCTTTCCCCATGGTAGGTACATGCAGATGATGACATTAATAGAATCAAAGAGGACTTTTCCCTCCTTTATTCCAAACCTTCCAGGATGAAATGAAGGTTAATTACAAACATCCTGATTCTTATCCCCCAGCCCTAAAAATGGGAAGACATACTTTAGAGGCTCATTCCCCAGACTGGATTTATGGAACAGTTCAAAAGCAGATCTTGCTACCCTTTGTCTTTCTTCATTTTAAACAAAGAAGACTGTATCATTTTCACAGAGAATCAAGGCTGCTGGGCAGATAATGGATAACCTGTCTAAATATCCAATAACTTAGCCATTGGGTCTATAACTGAACTGTCATTGTCCTTAATTAAATAACTGCTATGGTTACATATGTCAAGGGACAGGCTATTGAAACACATGATATACAAAACTGCATATTGAAAATGCAATTAATGTTATTTTAGGTAAAACTGCATTTTGGGGGGACAAAGGCCTCCAACATATGCAGCAAGTAATGGCTTTGCCATCTGTATTCCCTATAATCAAGTCTGAGATTGCTTACTAGGGTATGGAGAAATCCTACCATGGTCCAGTGGCTCATTATGTGATGTTTTATTTTCTTTTTTCAGCCAACTTGGAGGCTACCTTCTCACCTCAGAATACCTTCAGTAAGTACAACACACAAACACATGCAACACATGGCACTTCCATTAAACAAGCGTATGCTGCGGTTAACACTGCCTAAGCATCCTAAGCTACAGACTAAGAAACCTCAGACATTAGTATACACAGCAACACACCTACCTTCACCCTTCACAATTACACCTAGGATACATACCTCTAAGAGTCATAAGGGTGCAGACTCCAAGCCCTTATGGCCCACTGAGACTGCATCAAATCATGACTCTATTATAAGGCATGTGAACAGCACACTTGTCAAGCTGGATAAGAATAGGGGGACAGTTGGATCCAGGCTCCAGGATGTAACAAGGGCTCTTAGATCTTTCCATCCTGAAAAATAAGAGTTTGATCTGATAGTGGTCCAAGTGGGGGTGAACAGCCTTAAACCTCCAGGGACATGCAGAAGTATATGTTTGAGCTTACAGTGCATGTGTCTGAGGCAAGAAAAACACTAGTCTTGAGTGGTATTTTGTCATCACCCAGGATAATACTATGATTCAAAGGCAAGATAACTGGCTTTAACAATTGGCTATGTAGTTGGTATCATTCTGGGGGGGTGGGGTGGGGATGGGATCCATTATCTTTCAACTTGGGATTAGATACCTGACAGGTTTTCCTGCTTTGCCACAGATGACCTGTGCCTCTTTTACCAAAGCTCTTGCACTCTGGATAAATCCTTTGCTGTCCTTTTTTTAGGCAGAGCTCATCTGATAGATATTCCAACCCAGTAAATTCTAAGTTGGAACACATTAATGTGGCTCCACTCAGTGCCAGGAGTCGTAACAGAAAATGCCCGAACTTGAGGTTCTCCTGCAATTTGAACACATTGATATATGTGCAGCAAGAGAAACATGGTTTCAGAGCAATGAAAACACTCACTCACTCTGTTCCTAGTGATGATGCCTGTCATGTCTTCAGACCTGGTAGCAGTTGTGGGGGAGCATCAGTATTTGTCAAGGATATCTCCATCCCATGACAGATTCCCTCTGAAGGACCCCCATTGCTGCAGCTGCAATCTCTGCCTCTGACTTCTACTCCCATTTAAGCAGCTGTATTGATAAGGCAGGCCCTATCCACAGCAAAAATAATGATATGTTTAAAAAATAAACCCCTGTGGCATAATACCATATTAATAAATTATATATAAAGAGAAATAACTGCTAAGAGGTCTCATTCTGCCTGCCATAAGAGCAATCTTGAGCAAACTAACAAAGAGCTTCACGGAAACATTAGGACATCAAAACTGAGAATGAATTTAAAAATGCCACAAAAAACAAAAATAACTGCAAATCTTTCTTTAACTATACTAGGAAGCTCTCATTCTGCCTGCCATAAGAGCAATCTTGAGCAAACTAACAAAGAGCTTCACGGAAACATTAGGACATCAAAACTGAGAATGAATTTAAAAATGCCACAAAAAACAAAAATAACTGGTCCTGGAAAACAAGTTGTGGCTATTAAACAGTTATGTTAATTTTTATTATTAGTTTTTAATAAAAAGTTTATCTTATATACGTTTTATATCATGGTTATATATTAGTTATTGTATTAATAGGGAGAATTGTAGTATTTGACTGTGTGCTATTTCTGTCACTTTAAAAGCTGATTGCTGCTCTGAGAAAAACTTGATGATGTCATTTCCTATTTGTTTTAAATTTAAATGGAGTGTGAGTTTGAACTGTTTGTTTTATTCTTTCATTCTCTGATGAAGCCTTTAAAATAAATAAGGTTTTATTTGTGTTTGGTTTTGCCTGCCGACAAGGACCTCGCTTTGCGGACTCATTAGCTTCACGGAAACATTAGGACATCAAAACTGAGAATGAATTTAAAAATGCCACAAAAAACAAAAATAACTGCAAATCTTTCTTTAACTATACTAGGAAGCTCTCATTCTGCCTGCCATAAGAGCAATCTTGAGCAAACTAACAAAGAGCTTCAGGGAAACATTAGGACATCAAAACTGAGAATGAATTTAAAAATGCCACAAAAAACAAAAATAACTGCAAATCTTTCTTTAACTATACTAGGAAGTTAAGAATTAATACCAAACACTGTTCAGAGCTAGTCCATAATAATGCTACACTCTCTGACTCAAAGGAAATGGCTAATATTCTAGCTCACAAATTTAGTACAAATTCTTTCCACCACAGTTACAGATATCCCACACAGGTTACACAATCCCAACTACTCCCTTTAATTATTATGGAACAAGTTCTCTCAGCCCTTTCAAAAATTAAGAATACTTCATCCATGGGCCCTGATAACATAGCAGATTGTCTGATTATCAGTGCCAAATATGGCCTTTCTGAACCCCTAGTTAACTTCTTTAATCTAAGCCACCTTACTGGTTACATTCCTGAAGCCTGAAAACGGCAATTGTAGTGTCATTACATAAGGGTGACCCAGCCATGTACCCCAGTAACTACAGACCCAGTAGCCTTACTAGGCTCATATGTAAAGCTATGGAGCACATACACTTCACTAATATGAACACTGAAAATCTCTCAGCTCTGGACCTTAATTAATTTGGCCTCTGTAACCTTATTAATTTCTTTGAAAAAGTAACTAAAGCAATGGATAATGGTTCTGTAGTACATACAGAATATTTAGACCTTTCCAAGGCCTTTGACACTATATCCCCATGCAGGTATTATTGGCAGACAAGTAAGTCTGAATATAAATCCTTATATTGTGCGGTGGATCACTAACTGGTTGTCCAACAAAAACCATGTAGTTAGAGCAGCATGTGCCATTTCTGAAAGCAAATAGTTACCAGTCATTTACCCCGGGGATCAGTTTTGGGCCCTCTCCTAGTTGGCATATATTTCTCAGATCGTTAGGCCAGTACTACTGTCAATTTGATGACTGTAAATTTGGTGTTGTTAGTCTTCTCCTGACTCACAAATGCTTCAGCATGGATTACACCATGTTAACAACTGATGCAAGGACAATGGTCTCAAATTAAATGTAAGAAACTGTAGCACAGATCACTTTGATAAACAAAGCAGTTTCACTTAGCATGTAGGAGATGCACCCTTCCAATCAGACACTGTTGTAAGGGATCTAAGCACTCTTGCTGATAGTTCTTTATCATTTGACTATCAAGCCTCCCCAGTAGTTTGCAAAGCCATTTATCTGGCCCATCTAATTTCTTTTTCTTTTCAAAAACATTTTTATTTTGTTTTCATTATAAACATCCACAAATGTACATATAACTAATACAATAAAACAATAACAAACTATTTACAATTTACATTCATCCATGATAAACAATCATTTTATCCATGAGAAGTTATCATTATTTGTTCAAATGGTTTCCCACTTTTTGCTATGCTTTTTTATGAGTAATGTTATGAGTTCTATAACAAATGGTTTGCAGTTCTTTTTTGCAGACAACTTTTGCTAAATTAATAAAAATCTTTAAACATCAAATCTTGTTTACTTTTCCAGTTCAAAGTAATAACTTTTCTGGCAATTGCAAGAATTGACCAGAGTAACTGAATCTGAGATTTAGGTATTAAATTAGGTATAGGAAGATTGAATATGATTTGTGAGTTAGAAATATGACAGTTATCAGACCATAAAGCATTTACAAAACATCTGAAGTCTTTCCAGTAGTGAACATCATTTATACATTCAATGAACACCCAGTTGGCCTCTAGTAATTCATCACATTTCCAACATTTACTTTCACTGTTTTTGAGTACAAGATTTATTTTATGTGGAGTATAGAAACTCCTATTCATAAATCTCCATGTATACAATCACCAATATAATGAAGAAGAGTTACCATACGTAGATTTCAATAACAGTTTTTTTGGATTCATCAGATATTTGTTCTCCATTAATCTTTACACAGTAATTCCAAAAATCTGAGTCAAACTTTAGAGTGTCTTCTCTTAGTATCTTTTAGATAGGTGAGATACTTCATTTTTGATCATCTGTATTATCAACACACCTAATAAAAAGCGAGATCAGACTAGGTATAGATTCAGTCTCTAGGTTGATTGATACTCTCATTATGTTTTCTATAAACTGCCGTAATGAGTGTATAAACAAACAGCTGTCTTGACTATTATCAAAACTACATCAAACAGAATTTAGTGGTTTAATACTCTTATTACAATAAACTAATGCCAGAATATCAAGTTATTTTCCTTTAATTTTTGCATCCCATTGATGTTGAAAGAATCTAGGCAATCAGGGGAGTATGCTATAGGGAATATAAGAAATAATGGTTTAATGTTGCAATTACAATCAATTATATTTTTAAAGTTATTAAATATTTGATTAATGCCATAAGAAAAATGATCAAACTTCTTATTAAATAAACAAAATTCAAGTAAAAGCCAATGAACTCTACTTACTCCATATTGTTCCTTAAATTGATTTTCTACAGTTCTAACATCAGTTATATGAATCTCATGCATTGTTTTCCAGCTAGATATATAGGTAGGTGTGATCCAATGTAATATTACATTAATTATAACTAATATGGAATAAAGATCTAAGGTAGGGAATGCTATCCCATTACTGTTCCAAGTTCTAATGTGCCATTTATATGCAATTCTAGGTTTTAAGGGGAACCATACAAATGTAAGTAGCATGCAATCTAATTTTTAAATACGTTTTTGGGGATGGGGTAGTATCAAGGACTGGATATAAAACAACATTTTAGGTAAAATTATCATTTTAATTAAAGAGCGCCTATCCTCCATTGTGAAGAACATTTTATTCCATCTTTTGATTAGTTCACTAATGGTGGTTATTAAATTATTGTAGTTTAGTTTAACAGACTCTTTCCATGTACTCTTTATACTGACACCCAAATATTCTAAGCCCATCTAATTTCTAAAGGCATTTCCACTAGATCCAAATAAGTCTTAATTCCCCTTTGCTCTTATCTTATCAGACGCATAATTGAAAATAATGTACTTTTTGGCATTTATTTATCTAAATGTATCACACAACTTTTGAAACTTCAGAGATTCATAGCTAAAAAGATCAGTGGCCTCAAAAATACTAGTTATCAGGAGAGACTCGCAGCCCTTTCTTTATACTCAATCACTTACAGACTCCTCAATGGAGATCTGTGACTAGCCTTTCATGCCATGAAAGATCCAACTCTATTTGATTTCCTATTCCTTCCCAGAACTAATGGTACATCAGATACTCAGTTAAAGGCACTAAACCTTCATCAGCAGATAAAAACGACACTTTAGTGTGATAGATTCATATCCCAGTATATCCCTGACTGCTGGAACAAACTTCCAGTACATGTCAAGCAGAGTAGCACCCTTGCTACCTTCAAGGAAAACCTACATAGTGAATCTAACAGAAATAGAAGAGACCAACTGGATAATGAATCTGCGAGCCAATTCAGCTCCTGGATTAAATGGCATTGTTCCTTTAAAACCAATTCTGCTGAAAATTAGCTTTGTTCCAAGTCAGACTTTCCCAGTAAACAAATGTTAAAAAAATATAATTTTTATTTTATTATGGCAAATCGGTGAGAACTGAATTCACTAAATAATGATAGCCATTTAAGTTTGTCTTCCTATTTTTAGGAAACACATGGTAACATGTTTTATTCTAGAAACTTTCTAGGATTATACAAGCAATGTTTAAAATGTGTCCCTGGTTTTGGGTCTTTGTCCCCCTAAATAAATTTTGTCTTTTTCCTGATTTCTTGTGCTGCACATTTCTTCAGGGAAAGAGACGTTTAGTGCTGCCTATATAAAGTTTACTTGCACTGTTAGTAGCACAACAGGTAGTATACTCGCTTTTGCTGTAGAAGGCTGTGGGTTCTACTCCCACAGTCTGTAGATGGATTGCTGATACCGTACTGTGTTTATACTTTTAAAGGGGGTGGATGCTGCAGTCCTGAGAATGTCCTCCTTTGGTGGAGATACCTATTAACTATGAACCTGTTATCAGTTTGCCATCCATTCCCTATTGAAATATTACTAGCTTATCATTTTTTTAATGTAACATAGGAAATTTATTCTTCAAGGGCAACAGACACTTTACTTGTAGACGAAACAATGAAATATAAAGTTTGCTAGCAGCAACCTAGTTACAGATCTCTTAAACATGGAATTTAGACGACTTTTACTTCTGCAGATATTGTGCATATTTACTGATACTGATGGATTTTAGACGTTTGAGTAGACTTTTATGATGGAAATGTTCTGAAATGGGCAGTTTTGTCATTATTGATGCATGCATTTTGTTTCATTCTTACTGGAAAAAATGATCAAATAATAAATTTAATATGCACTCTAACAAGTGTGCTATATTATACAAGGAATATAATTTAATAAAGTCAGGAAGGTGTAACAAAGAACACATGTATGTTTCTTGTTTCATGTGCAGGGGACCCTATGATTTGAAAACAGTCAAAAGGTAATTTTTATCCACCACTGGCCAGATGAATTTTCTTTGGATGTGGGTTTCAATGCTGTTTCAATGAACGTGAGTTTCAAAGGCAGAGGTTTTAATGCTAAGTCTATTTTCATTGTGAGACTGTATTGCTTTGTTTAGCAAATGTCTATTAGTGCTTGTGCTATAAAATGTAAAATAAAATCCAAATAATCATTGTAGAAGTAAAGCAGTATGCACATTAGTGTTTATGGTAAATGGGGCAAAATAGCCAGGTAATGGAACATTGGAATGGCAGCCAGCCTGCAGGGGGAATTTGGGGCCATAGTTTGGTTGTCTTTTCTTCAGTTTGCATTTGAAAGTTGTTATCCCACAATTCCATTGGAGTGGGCGGGGTTAAATAATTATGTATGCAAACTGTATGCTAATCAGCGTACAGATTTGTACCTATTTTCATGGGCCTTTGTCCAAATTTTTGATGTTTCCAGGTTGAGAGGTATGATTGAACACATAAGCTGGTTAAGCATAATCCTTCATCTTACTGACTCTTGAGCTAGAATGGATGCGTTTGATATGACTATCCCTCCTTACCTCAACCAAATACTGTTTATATAATGTCACAGATGTTGTGATGAACACCAGATGAAAATACCATCCAGTTTTAAAGAACATGGTGCCATAAGAGACTGCAAAAACAAACAAACAAAAAAAAAGCAAGAGATTAATATTTTTACTCGCATGTAGTTCACACAAGTTGGAATAAAGGGAGTAAAGAGGAATTTCTGATGAGAAAAACTCTAAGTGTGGAGATTGCCTGTTCAGATATTTTAAATGCTATTCTCGAAGCACTTGCTTTTGTTCAGGCTCAGTAGTTTGTTAATAATCAATCTGCATACAGGTTTGTTCTAGTAAAAACATCTGATTTTCTGAGTGGCATCTACAGCCACCATGTAACATCAGACAGTGGGGTCAGGTACAGCATGTAATTCCTAACATTCTGTACAAATAAGTTGTATACCCGATCATGGAAATAATGCCGGTGAGGACCTGGATACTGTTTGCCGAGTAGCAGTACTACAGCACCGGAAATGAGGGTGAATGTTACCAAGATGATATTGTGCCTTCTGATCATGTGATTGATAAAAACGGACTATATGCAGATTTTAGAACAGCGTAGGGGCTATATGTTTCTGGTGAACTTCTTGACCCCTGCTTTTCATGTATTAGATGCATTACTACCGAAATGCTCTGAATGGAAATAAATGGGCAGCTGCCAATTAGCCTTCAGGAAATTAAAGGAAATTAGACAACAGGCAAAGCATACATCGAGCAAATTAAGTTGCAGTGAATAACTAACTGAAAAATGCTAACTAAACATGGTTTTGGTGTTTAGTGGATGTAAATTTAGGAAAGTAAAGAAAAAAGAAAAAAGTAAAAAAAAAAAAACCTCAAGTAGCTGTTAAGAGAAAAAGTTTTAAAACATACTGTTATTTGTCTTTTTCTCCCATCTAGCAAAATGAATATGCTATTTGCTGAAGTGTTGGTAAGAAAAGGTCATTGAACCATGTTTATTAAAGATGGGCTTTATCTATGATAGATGTAGTTTGCTTATGAACTTGAATAACATCTGTTTTCTATACTTCTGAATAAGAGTTAATTTACTGAGGCAGGCTGTGGAAAATTCCAGCTACCACTGTTGAACTAAGTATTCTAACTGTGGTTTTGAGGTAAACGTTCTACACTAATTATGGTTTTGAGGTAAACATTCTACACTAGCTGTGGTTTTGAGGTAAAGCATTCTTTTCTGAGGTAAATTGTGATCCTAGATGTTTTTCATAGCCAACTGTCAACTGTTAGAAATGTAACAAAAGCTATTTTGGCTAGTGACAGGAAAGTATAAAAGGTGATGTCAGTAAACAAGCTGATCAGATTCAGATTGAGATCATCTTGGCCAACATGCTGCTGTAATCTGGTTAGCTGCAAACAAAGAAGTTTTTCATCACCTGAGGCAGATGTGACTTGCTTGAATTTTTTCTTCTGACATTTTGGTCCTTCGGACCAGAAACCTCTACGAAGATACAGATCAGACCGACAGAGAGACTGAAAAACCTGCGCAGGTGAGGGTTTCTTATCTTAAGATTCCCTCGACGGAAAGCCCTCCGACTGATTTGTCGTTGGAAAGAGGCCGGCCGCTCACTGATCCCTATCTGAGGGATGGTTTCCGAACCAAAAGGGGAAACAGGAGTCTCATCTGGTTCAGGTAGGATGAAAACAATTTTCTTTTAATTTAATTTAACCTTGTCGACAGGGGTTTTATTTTTAGTTAAGGGTGGGTAGGAATAATTGTTAAGATTATTTTGTTAGGATTACTTGTTATTTTGTTAGGATTACCTGTTATTTTGTTAGGATCCCCGTTAAGATAGCCCCATTTTGTAATAAGCCCTGTAAAAATAATTTTGATGCAGTCCTAAAATATACAGTCCTAAAATAAGAAATCTAGGAAAACATGGGTTCAAGTTGCTGCAAGTGTGAGAGTGATGCCTGTTTAAATGTTGATGCTAAGTATATGAAAAGTTTAAACAAAAATAATGTTAAATTTTTGAAGAAGTGGAAGTTGAAATATGATTTTGATGGTACACTGAATAAGAATGCCTGTGCAAAATTGGTTAGAGATTTGAAAAGAGATGCAGGAACTAGAACTAAAAAGCAGAGACAATTGGGATTTCCCCAAGCACAAAATGGTTAGAAGAAGCAAATAAACGAGCTATAAAAGAAAAACAGTGTCAGGAAAAAGAGAAAATAAATCAAAAGGGATCACTGGTGCCAAATGGAAAAGTAGCTTTATTTTTAGATAAGGAGGATGAGCATACAGTTTGTGCAGTACAAATGCAGGCAACTGCCCCACCATATGGTGAAATTGCTGCTGCCATACCTTGGGAACCTCCTCAATATCAGTCTGAAGATGTGGGATCTGTACAGCAGGGTGGGTTATTAACTGCTCAAGGAAATGTTGTGACCCCTCCAATTTACCCACAAATTCCCGTAGTACCTAAGGTTGCTTTGCAACAGGTAGACCAACCTATGCAGTTAAGGTCAGGACCAGCAGGGCAAGGATGTTGGGCTATTAAACTTTCTGACCATTTAGAAGCTCTTCCCTTACTACAAGTTGCAAACCCACAAGCAGGAGATGTTGGACAAGAACCAACTATTTTAGTTTATCATCCCTGGGCTAGAGAGGATATAAAACAAGCTACGGATGGTATTCTTCACCCCAAGGTTAATTTTCAAAAGTTTTCTGAGGACATAGTTGGTATGCATTTAAGTTATCATCTAAATGGTTTAGAAGTAGAACAAGTAGTGCGACAAATCTTAGGTCCAGATTGGCACTTAATTTGTAGTACTTGGACATGTAAGGCAGACGACGGCACTACATTAAAGCATAATTCTGGGGTGTTAGACACACGAGTCACTGATCTGTTAAAGAGAATTTCTGATAAGTGGCATCCAAGAGCAGATTGGACAGTAATAAATCAGTGCATCCAAAATGATGATGAATCTGTAGATCATTACATTGTAAGACTGACAGAAGTGTTCAATAACCATTGTGGAATGACAATTCCGCAGGATCAGACTAATGATATTCCATATGAACAGCAATTGAAAAATGCTTTTCTTAAAGGTTGTAAGGCTCCGATAAGTAGTTTTATTACTAAGCACATGGTAGATCACAGAACATGTAGACTGCAACCTTTGTTTGAATATGCACGGCATGCTGAGCGACATTTTAATCTAAAAAAGAAAAAGAAAGTGCAAGTGTTGGCAGTAGGGGATGATGGTGGTATATTCTTAGTACAGGACCAAAGGGGGCAAGGGCACCGTGGTGGCGTAAAAAAATGTGAGGGCTCGCAATGGGACACGTTAAATGAACCGGGTGGACATTCAGCCTATAGAGAAAGGTTAAAACGTGGAGAATGTTTTAAATGCGGTAGAAGTGGGCACTTCGCTGCCGACTGTGAAGAGTGGCAACATCCCCCACAGCTTACGAACAAGGGCTCTGCATGACTATATGATAGTAAAGAAAGGCGCCATCTTCATTATGGGGATAGTGAAGAGGCAGACACTCTCTACGATGAATGTCAGAACACTCTAATGGAAGGGCGGGATTGTGACTGTGAAGTCATAAACCTTGCAAATTTGGGTATTGCTATGCATCTAGATCAGAAACCCATGATAGAGTTTTTGGTTGAGGGACAGAAAGTGGAGGTTTTATGTGATTCAGGTGCATCGCGTACACTTTTGGGTCCAGCAGTTCTGCCTCTGAACTGCGAAACAGATGAGTTTGTCCTTGTAAAAGTGGCAAACGGGAAAATTTATAAGGAACCACTGTCTCATCCTCTACTGTTCACAAATCCGCAAACAAACCAAACTGTTAGGTGTAGGGTGATTATATCAAAAGTTTGTCCAGTTAATTTGCTGGGAAGAGATTTGATGCATGTGTTTGGAATAGCGGCAATTCCTACACCTACAGGTATTGAGGCAAAAAGGTTAGCGGATGGCTTAGTAGTACAGGGAGTACAAGACTTGTTTTACTGGTATAGCCTAGACTTGATTTCAGATGGCACGGGGAGGGTTGATACAGAGTTGATCAATCTAGCTCTAAGTAAATCTAGGAGCGGGTCACCGCAGGTTGCGGCGCATTTACATTGTACAATGTTCTATAAGGCCCTTGGTCCGGATAAAGAATTTGAAAAGAATTCTTTAAGCACAAATGTGCAAGGATAATTTTGAATGATATGTTTTGGGGCATGCAGTAACACAGTAGTCACCTGTACTTTGACTAAGGAAATGAGTTCTTTATATCGCTCAAGTTATAGACCGCATGTTTCAGTTACTAAAGCAGTGGGGACACATTGGGTAGATTTGGCGAAAAAGGTAACGATTTGGAACACAATGTCTGAAAGTCAGTTGAAAGATCAACAAATCCAGGTACAAAGATTAAATTGGGTGCCTTGGGCACGACCAAGTGTGCACCTCAGGGATGACAAAACAGAAATGGCATGACAAATCCTCCTAACTCAAGAGGAAGATAGTGCGTTAAGTGCCTTACCTGTAGATTTATGGTCAAAAGGTAAAGGGGATGTGGGACTGATGAAAACAGCAGGTGAAGTTTGTATAACTGCAAAGTCAGGTTTTAGACCTCGTAAGCACCAATATCCACTAAGTAAGCAAGCAGAGGAAGGAATTAAACCAGTTATTGAACAGCTAAAACAGGTAGGAATTCTTGTTGAATGCCCAGATTCACCCTGCAATACTCCGTTGTTTCCTGTAAAGAAACCGGATGGGTCATGGAGGTTGGTTCAGGATTTACAAGCAGTTAATTCAGCTGTGATCCCAAGAGCACTGGTGGTCCCTGACCCCTATACATTACTTAATGATTTACTACCTCAGCACAGATATTTTTCTGTCATAGATATAAGCAATGCCTTTTTCTCCATACCACTACACAAGGAGAGTAGATTTTGGTTTGCATTCACTTTCCAAGGTAAAAGATACACATACAGCAGATTGCCACAGGGTTATTGTGAGAGTCCGACAATATTCGCACAAGAAATGGCTGCGAATTTAGCTCAGTTTGTTCCCCCAGAGGGAAGCCAGGTTCTGTTGTATGTAGATGATATTTTATTGGCCTCACCCACACAGGAAGGTTGTAATAGGGATACCCTTGCCCTTCTTAGTTTTTTAGCTGAGCAAGGACATAAAGTAAATAAAGAAAAGTTACAATTGTGGAAAGCACAAGTAAAGTACTTGGGTTATTTAATCTCGCAGGAAGGCAGACAATTGGAAAATAAAAGAAAACAAGCAATTCTTGAAGCACCTATGCCTACGACTAAGCGGGAGATGATGTCGTTTTTAGGTGTGACTAATTTTTGTAGAAGTTGGATTCCTAATTATGCTGAAGAAGTAGGGCCATTGACCGCACTTATCTATGACACTCCCATGGCAGCTAAAAGTAATATACAGTGGACAGATAAGGCAATACAAGCATTTAATAAAATTAAGCAATTGATAGCAGGATCCTCTGTTTTGGGTTTTCCGAACTACTCTAAGCAGTTTGTACAAATGGTTGATTGTAAGGGAGGATATATGACTTTGGTTCTGGTACAAGTACATGGGGATAAACAGAGACCGATAGCTTTTTATTCCTCCAGATTAGATCCTGTTGCAAGGGCATTGCCGCATTGTGTTCAAGCTGTAGTGGCAGCCTCCATGGCAGTGCAAGCCTCAGCATCATTAGTTTTCTTCCACCCATTAAAATTGCGAGTTCCACATTCAGTAGCTACTATACTTTTGCAAGATAAGATAACCTTTTTATCTCCTAGTCGACATTTGTCATGTATGACAGTGCTGCTGACACAGCCACATATGACCATAGAAAGATGTACTACTCTTAATCCGGCGACACTTTTGCCGACTCCAGAAGAAGGTACTCCACACGTTTATTTAGAGAGCATTCATAACAAAGTACTTCTCCGGCCAGATTTGACGGATATTCCGTTGGCAGATTCTGATCTCGTTTTGTTTGTAGATGGATCAGCAAAGAAGAACACTGTAGGAAAAACACTAGTAGGGTATGCTGTCATCACAGAAACTGAAGTTTTAGAAGCAAAAGGATTATCAAACATTTATTCTGCACAAGCAGCTGAGTTAGTGGCTTTGACTCGAGCTTGTACCTTAGGGGAGGGTAAAAAAGTGACAATTTATACAGATAGTCAATATGCTTTCTCCACTGTACATGTTTTCGCTCAACAATGGAAGAATAGAGGAATGGTTACTGCGACAGGCAAACAAATAAATCACAGAGATTTAATTTTACAGTTGTTAGATGCAGTGCAACTACCACTTCAGATAGCGATATGTAAATGTTCCGCACATACTAACAAAAAAGATCCTGTCTCCAGGGGAAATGCACTTGCTGATATGGCTGCAAAAAAGGCAGCTCAAGAAAATGATTTGCTTTTACATGATAATGATTTGGAGCCCGGACACCTCTTAGACTTAGAGACACTAAAAGTAATGCAAACATTGACAACCCAGAAGGAAAAATGTCATTGGGTGAAATATGGTATTACTCAACAGGATGGGTTGTATAGGGCATCAGATGGCAAAATGGTATTACCCTCAAACTTTTTAGGTATGCTGCATTGGTTAGCCATGGACCTGCCCATGTAGGAGTACAGACAATGGTTCAAATAGTGTCTAAAGTGTTTTGGTGTAAGGGGTTTTCAACTTATGCAAAGCAATTCTGTTTATCTTGTTTATTATGTGCAAAGTATCATGCTCAGGGGGGAGTTAAGAAATCTCAGCAGGCATTCCCTACCCCTCCATATCCATTCCACACACTCTGTATGGACTTTATTGAGTTGACACCCTCAGAGGGAAAAAAAAAATTTGTCTAGTCATAATTGATGCTTTTTCTAAGTGGGTAGAAGCTTTTCCAGTAAAACATCCTGATGCACACACAGTAGCTAAGCTTTTGACTACAGAAATAATTCCCCGATTTGGTTTACCAAGACGCATTTACAGTGATAATGGGTCTCATTTTGTTAACCAGATTGTGCAGAAGTTGGGTCAAGTGTTTCAAATTGATCTCAAGTACCATTGTGCTTACCATCCGCAGTCAGCTGGACTGGTGGAGAGACACAATGGTGTCCTGAAGAGTAAACTCTGCAAACTGAAGGCAGAAACGCATAGATCCTGGACTGCGTGCCTTCCATTGGCACTCCTGTACATGTGAATCTCACCCTCCTACAAAGGACTTACACCATCTGAACTTTTGTTTGGGAGACCATATTACGTCCCGCAGTGGCAAGGATTGTTGCCAGCAGAACGTGAGGGGGGTGAGGATCTGGCAGATTATATGAAGAAGCTGCTAAATGTCAAGTCTCATGTAACCAATGACTCCTTTGCAGATTCCAGAAGTGAAACCTTGTTAAGCGTGGCACCCGGGGACTGGGTGTGGATCAGAATTGTGAAGAGAAAGAACTGGTCATCCCCCAGGTGGGAAGGCCCATATCAAGTACTTATCTCAACACCTACGGCTGTAAAGATCGCAGAGAGGACTTTGTGGATTCATATCACCCACTGTAAAAAACTTAAGACTTCCTTCTACCATTGATGTTGGTCAGATTCCATCGGACCCCCTGAACGCAAGTCTGACTACAAAGGAAAGATGGCCATGTTCAACTGGTACTTGAACTGGTACGTGATGATGATTTTGGTGGCGAAAGTAAATATGTCCATACGAGAAGGAACAGTTGTGAGAGAAAAAGGAATGGTGGTGCTGCAAGCGCAAACAGGTGTTACTACTGTGTTCAAGGTAAAACTTTGTGAAGGAATTTTGGACTGTTCTAAATGGAACAATAATGATTTCTTGACTCATGCAAAATATTTGTGCAATAGAAACTGTACATCCTGGTCAAATGTTTGGTGGTCAACAAATGTGAATGGATGGGAAACAAGTGGTGCAGTGATACCGGAGAAAGATAAAAGCAGGCAACAAAGAATAAAAATTGCGCATTTCCAAGGTACTGAAGTGATTGCTATAACCATTGTGTCACCAGAAGAAAGTGATTCAGGAGTTTATGGAATCGGAGTGTCTCTTCCAACTGGAACTGATCCTTTGGGGACCCTCCAACTTAAAGTACAAAGCCTTAAAAATGGTACAAGTAAAGCAGATTTTGCCTTCACAGAAGAAGAACAATTGTTACTCGAGACGGGATTCGTACACCATAATGAATGGTTATCTTGGGTTAGATATAGTACCCGAGAGGCACATCGTGAGAACTGTGTTTCTTGTGCTGAAGGTAAACAGCAACTAGCGACAGTCCCATTGATGCATGCTGAAGGTAATCTGACGTGTCTGTTAAAGTTATTCTTCAACAAAACCGAAGATAAATGCAAAGATGAAACCCAGCGTTTTCCAATCATAAGCAAAGTTGAGAAACCGCCTACAGCAATCTCCTATCCAGGTTCGTATATGTGCATTTCCAGAGATGACACAGGAAAGAATTATGGCAATATGGGACAGAATTATTGCAATGTTACTGTGAATGGCAATGAAAATCCATTTCTGGAAAACCAAATTCATAGTTTGGCAGACGTATGGTGGTTATGTGGAGACAACAAACTCAGATCAAGGCTTACGATTCCCTGGAAGGGAACTTGTGCACTTGCAAAGTTAATTCTGCCATTCTACATTTTCCCAGTTCCAGCAAGCAATTTCGTAAGAGAACCTGAAATAAAGCCGAGGTGGTTGAATAAGAGAAAAAGAGAGGCACCGAAGCAATCCTTTGATAGCAGTGTCTACATCAATAGCATTGGCGTACCAAGAGGCGTGCCTGATGAATACAAAGCAATAAACCAAATAGCGGCTGGTTTTGCATCCATCTTTGTCTGGATTCAACCCAATAAGAATGTGGACTGGATCAACTACATTTACTATAACCAGCAGCATTTTGTGAACTATACCAAAGATGCATTAAAAGGTATTGCTGAACAACTGGAGGCCACTTCGCAGGTGGCATGGCAGAATTGAATTGCGTTGGATATGCTCCTGGCCAAAGAAGGAGGAGTTTGCAAGATGTTTGGGACTTTCTGTTGTACATATATTCTAAATAACACTGTCCCTGATGGGAGCATCACTCGAACTTTGAAAGGTTTGGAGATGTTATCCGAAGAATTGGCAGAGAACTCTGGGGTAAATAATCCCTTCACAGACTTTCTACAAGCATGGTTTGGAAAATGGAGTCATCTCATCAGCAGTTTCCTGGTGTCCGTTGGAGTCGCTGTGGCTATCGTGGTGGTATGTGGTTGCTGTTGTATACCCTGTATCAGAGGTCTTCTACAAAGACTGATTGATACTGCTGTTACGAAGACGATGTACCAGCAGTTGCAACAGACTGGTGAAAGTGAATGCATTGAAATGTGACTTTTGCAAATGTTTTGAAGTTTAAAAGTTTGTCTTGCAAATGAAGTAATGTATGCAAAGAAAAACTTAGTTTTTACCATATATTGCTGAAATAAAAAGACAAAAGTGTTTTGAGGGGGGAAATGTTAAGATAAAAAGTTTTAAAACATACTGTTATTTGTCTCTTTCTCCCATCTAGCAAAATGAATATGCTATTTGCTGAAGTGTTGGTAAGAAAAGGTCATTGAACCATGTTTATTAAAGATGGGCTTTATCTATGATAGATGTAGTTTGCTTATGAACTTGAATAACATCTGTTTTCTATACTTCTGAATAAGAGTTAATTTACTGAGGCAGGCTGTGGAAAATTCCAGCTACCACTGTTGAACTAAGTATTCTAACTGTGGTTTTGAGGTAAACGTTCTACACTAACTATGGTTTTGAGGTAAACATTCTACACTAGCTGTGGTTTTGAGGTAAAGCATTCTTTTCTGAGGTAAATTGTGATCCTAGATGTTTTTCATAGCCAACTGTCAACTGTTAGAAATGTAACAAAAACTATTTTGGCTAGTGACAGGAAAGTATAAAAGTTGATGTCAGTAAACAAGCTGATCAGATTCAGATTGAGATCATCTTGGCCAACATGCTGCTTGTAATCTGGTTAGCTGCAAATAAAAAAGTTTTTCATCACCTGAGGCAGATGTGACTCGCTTGAATTTTTTCTTATGACAGTAGCAAAAATAATTGCAGGAGCAGTTATAAGAGCTTTACTTTCCTATCTCTAAGCATGGCTCTAAAAGACATGTTTAGTGAGCATGGAAAAAAATAAAGAAAATGTAATTGTGTGTGTGTGTGTGTGTGTGTGTGTGTGTGTGTGTGTGTGTGTGTGTGTGTGTGTGTGTGTGTCTCTGTGCCTCTGCATACATATATGTGAATGCGTGCATGGGGGGTTGTGTGGACATTAAGTACTTCCATTACTTATATTTTGAATGTAAAATGCTTCTTCCAACAACAATTACATGCCCTGTAACTTTGAACCATTGGATGGAAGAACTGCTTTACATAAAAATATATAAAAATATCTATGCTACTACTAAAATAAATACTACTAATAAAAAATACAAAACAGTTTAACAGATAGCTCATTCCCTAAGTACAATAATTCCCATGGGGGACATTAGCAGGGAAAAAATGTACCACCTAGGGGTGGTGAAGCCCACCACCTCCCACAACACCCCTGGGTGGTTCATTATTTCCCTGCTAATGTCCACTCTGTCAAAAATTGTTGCTTGCTTATTGCGTCTTGTAAGCTGTTTATATATTTTGGTCTATTTTTCTCATTAGATTATGAAGTGATTCTTCACTTTGAGGAATTGGTGTCCTATAGCTTGATCCCCAAGATGGTTCTGAGACACCTATAGCACTTTATTTTACTTTAAGGATACCAATTACAGCTGACTATGACTGTACCCCTGGCTGAGAGAGTAGGGAAACTCAGACATTATCTATATAGAATAAAGTTTACACTGATTATGTACCATGAACCACTGCCAGTCATTTCCACCAACTCAAGGAGGTATATATGATGTGCACAAATCAGTTACAAATACTGTGGCAGGAACACCAGTATGATACTGTGTAAAAGGAAACAAAGGTGTGGTCCCTCCTCCCAGCACTCTGACAAGGACACCTGCATGATACTGAGTAGAAGGAAACAAGATGTGACATGCCCCCCCAACACACACACCAAAAACACCATGAAGGACACCTGCATGCAAACCTCTCAACCTCTTACAGCAAGAAATATGGAGAAAAACCATCAATAATGGGGGACAAGGGCCCAAAACAGGGACACCTTTTAAATATTGTTCTTACAAAGTTAGAAAATTGAGAGTACAACAGATTTTATTAGCATGAATTTTCTGAAGGGTATGAAGTCTGAAACTCAAATGGCTGTCATTATTTTCTGACTTCAACCCTGAATAATTTGCCAGAAACCCACAATTTCATGAGAAACGGGCCCAAAATATGAGGCAAAAGTCTGGACATTCTGTGAAAACCTGTACAGTTGAAAGGTATGCCTGCATGATACTGAGTAAAAGATAATGAGGTGTGACCCCTACATCGATAGGGACACGTGCATGAAATTAAGTAAAACATAACAACGCCTTGATAGACTGCCATGGCTATCATGTGAGAAACCTGAGGAAACAATGGCTGTGAACCCATTGGAAGACCTTTTCGTATGAGTTATCACCTCAGCATCCATGACAAATGCTGCTATGCAAAGAGAATCCAGGAATAACCCACTTTTTGTCATATGTGTAAGACTTATTTATGAAGGGATGGCAAAAAATGCTAACAAATTCTAACACCCTGAATTTGCTGCGAGGGAAGAGCAGGTGCCCGCATTATGCCAAGGAATCTTGCAGGTTTACTCCACAGTAGTAATACCAACTAATCTGATTTCCAAAGAATTACTGGATATTAAACATGAAGGGCACCAGGTAATAATATAAAGGAAGTGCTTTGCCCTAAGTTTAATTTGGTAATCTGGCACTGGTAAGAAAACAGAAAACCTAGCAATAAGCTGCATTAAGTGAGTAAAATTGTCCAAAATGTATCACTTTCATCCTCTGTGAAACCTTGGGAATGGGTCTCTACTCCGTGGCAGAATACTGATAATAACTTTGTGGATCCTTTAGAAGACTCATTGTTTTTGACTAGTGATTGAATACTAAAGTGATCATACCTCATCAGCTTGGAAATGGCAATGAATGAAAAAATAGTAGCCGGGACTCAGAACATGTATTGAGGAGCATTTGTCAACCTCCTTCACTAAACAAGACTTATATGCTTAGAAATAGGATTTTAAACCAAGCATGTATGTGCACCTTCTGTGTGGAGTCTGCATGTCCTCCCAGCGGTTGAGTGACGTCTAAAAGCATGCAGGTAGGTGCTTGCATGAATGGGTGTGCCTTCTTTGAAGGTTGGACATTGGGCTGGCAACTCGGCACCGTAAAAATCCACTGCCAATCATTAGTGGACCGGAGTTCTGCTGTGGCAACCCCTAACCGGGAAAAGCCAAAAGACTTGGGGCAGGATTCACGAAGGCTTGCACGGAGTGTAAGAGACGTGTAACACTCCATGCAAGCCTTGCGATCCAGGAACAGCCCGAAACTCCATGTAAGAGACCAGCTAAAACGTCTCTTACACGGACTGGGCGTGGATATGCTAAATACCTCACTTGCAGTCAAAAGGTATGCAAATGAGGTATATTAGCGATCCACGAAGCAGAAACCAGCCCGTGTAAGAGACGTTTTAGCTGCAGAAATGTACTCAGTTGACAACTGAGTAAGTTTCTGCAAAAATCACAACGGAGCCATGTCAGCTCCAAATAAAGGGCACATATGTGTCAGGCAGCATGCCAATGGCCAAATATGTGGCCATTGGCAAGGTAACCCGATGCAAAAATTATAAAAATGTTTAAATGCAGCGCAGCCCCGCACAAACAGGCTGCGCTGTATAAAACATAAAAATGAAGGTTATAAACCTACAAATGTGGGTTTTATGCAATACATGGAATGACAATGCAGGGACCAGCAGACCAAAAACAACATGGCTACCGTGTAGTGGTTGCTAAGGGGGGAAGCTGAGTCTAAGACATGTAACTAAGCATTAGTAGGCAATCTCATGTAAATGAGGGTTAGGATACTGAATCCCACAGACACATAGCAAATGAGCACAGTCTGAGTAGTGTAAGAGATACATAAGGGGGAGGAATAGAGTAGGAGATAGGTGACATCACAGGGGGGAATGGTAGAAAGAAATGCAGTTCATTGGAGGTCAGTGTTACATAACAGATGTCAGACACATATCATGGAAAGAGGAGTGCCACAACATAAGCATGGGAAAGTCAAGAAATGGAAGGTGTACACTGTTACTTACAACCAAACAAGTAAAACTGGAAGAAATACACGGACTGGAAACTTTGTGAAGGTTTAATCCAAAGGTCACAAACACATTAACGTCTCCTCGTTACAAAGTACGTTTTCGTCTTCTTAACCAGATAGACTTCATCAGATACACTTTATTTTAATAAATTGCATTTATATATCATACGTACTTGGACATACACCAATCACTTTATTTCAATTAATTTAAAAACATCCAATAAAATGACAACCTTGTTCCATACTCATGAATAATTCATTTCATATTACCTTACTGTTACTTCATTAAGCACAAAATTCATAAGAAATATCTTGCTGCTAACATTACATTGATGTTAAATAAATGTTTAATAAAATAGATCTCTGGGTAAAAAAACGTCATCCTGTTTAAACCATTATAAAACTATTTAAAAACCATTTAAACACAATTTAAAAACCATTTAAAAATTGTCTTGTGCTGTTTAAATATGTAAATGTTTGCTTCAACTTTTATTCATAAAAATGTCATATATTTTATAAATATTAATAAATAAATAAACCTTTAATAAACATGATATCTTGGAAACTAGAAAGTATGTTACATAAAACATATGTTTGAATTGTTTACTTTTTACTTTTTTTACTTGAACAATGAAGGAATGTATTATGATTGTTCACAACTTGGCAGACCTTAACTTTAAAATGGGTAAAATAGAAATATACTCATTTAAGCCTGGTTTGTTCCCTGCATCTAAGGTCAATTGCCACCACAATTCCCTTACTTCTATTCTCTCGTCCCATGGTCCACCCCTACCATCACAATTAATTTGTTCTAATACTAGAAAAACAAAGGTGGCCTGTGTACATATAGTCAAGTGCTTATAAAGTGCATTAGTTTCTTTTTTGACAGACATTTCATAATAGTGCTCGTAAATCCTTCTCTTGAGTTTTCTCTCTGTTTTACCTATATAGAAGGATTTACAAACTGTGCAAACTGCAAAATAAATAAGTCCTTTTGAGTCACAGTTATAATATTCCTTATTAACCAGCCATTTCTTCCTACTTTCTAAATAAAATTTATCCCTATTCATAATATATTGACACTGACTATACCTGCCACATTTGTAAGTACCCACTTTATTTCTAGTTGTTTTTCTTAATTTATTTTCTAATAATGATCTCAAATTACTTGAATTCTTGTATGTAACTTTTTGTGGGCCCCTAGGTATCTTTTCTATATCAGTAATGGCTGTGAAACGTTCCCATTCCCTCAAAAACTTTTTCTTAGTTATATTGTTGATCCCATTATATTCTAACACTAAAGTTTTTTCAAAATTCATATTAGTATTGTCTTTCTGTGGGATTTTTGATTCATTTGTATTATTTCCTAAAATTATAGGTTTAAACTTGTCATTTCTACCTTTTAAAACTTCTTCTTTTATATCAGTAACAAAGTTAGTTGGATAACCTCTCTCTATAAACATAGACTCCAAGAGGTTACATTCTTTTTCAAAGTCTTCATTTCTACTAGTCATTCGACTCCCTCTAATAAATTGCCCCTTTACAATGTTTCTCTTACAATGTAAAGGGTGCGCACTATTAAAATGTAAAAAGGAATTACAAAATGTTTTTTTCCTAAATACCTTTGTTTCTAATTTATTATTCAACTTATATATCTCAATATCCAAATATTCCACTTTATTTTCTGTAATATTGTGGGTAAACCTTAAAAACGGACATGTAGTGTTCAACCATATAAGAAATTCATTAAGTTTTTCTTTTCCCCCATTCCAAAAAATTATGATGTCATCCAAAAACCTACGGTATAGCTTCCAATATTGCTTAAATTCTGTTGTTTTTATATTTTCTTCTTCCCATTGGGAAAGAACAATATTGGCAAAAGTGGGGGCGCATGCTGCCCCCATAGCTACACCTTGTTTCTGTTGATAACATTCACCTTTGAAGTATAAAAAGTTATTTCTCAATATTATATCCATTAACCATGTACAGGTCAATTTTTCTTCCAATGTTAAATAATTTTCTTGGTATATAGTATCTTCAAACATCCTTATTCCTTCAACCCAAGGAATGGAGGAAAATAAATCTATAATGTCAATGGTCACAAAAATCGTATTCTCATCATATAAATCTGGGGTAATAAACTTTAATAAATCCCAAGAGTCCTTTAAAATAAATGTTTTTCCCATCCAAATATTTTTTAATTTAGTATCTAAATACTTGGCTAAAGGTTGGGTCTTAGACCCTTCAGCCGAAACTATGGGTCTAAATGGTGGATCTGTTTCATTTTTATGAATCTTTGGGATTCCAAATAATGATGGAATATGAGGTTTCTCTACTTTTAAATACTTATAGGTATTAAAATCAATCAATTCCTCTTGCATCATATCAAATAAGTTGGAATCTATTTTGTTATATGATATATTAACCTCATTTTTGGAGACTGGAGAATATTTTCTTTCGTCCCAAAGAATGTTATACATTTTGCATTCATATTGTATAGTGTCCATAATAACCACCCCTCCCCCCTTATCAGGTTTCATTACTCTAATTGAAACATTTTTTCTTAAACTATCCAAACAAGTCTTTTCTTCATGACTCAAGTTGTCTTTATGAGTCTTATAATTGTATTGTTCCTTCCTAATTTCTTTTTCTAGAATCCTTTCTAGATTTTTTAATTGGGGGTGTAGGGGTGGATTATATATAGTTCTCCGTTTAAATATATTGTTGGAGTTATAATTGGGACCTGGTAACAAAATGTCTAAATTCACTTTTCTTAGGAACATTTTTATGTCCATTAGAGATTTGGCTATATCCCCTATTTTAAACGGAATGAATTTCAATCCTTTTGACAATAAGTCAAAGTGCTCTTTGTCCAGTGATATGCCACTAAAATTATATATAGAAAAGTTGTTTAGGGTATATTTAATATCATTGTCCACAACTATATTCTGGGTTCTGGGGGTGGGAAGGGCTTCTATTTGAGACACGTTTAATAACGTCCTCTCCTACCCCCCCTCCCCTGAAAATTCTGTTGTCCCTGTTGATTTTCTGTTCTATTTAACAACCTCTCTGATCTCCTTAAAGGCGGAAATTCTTGGTCATAATTCATTTGGTCATTATCAAGATCATTAGTGGTGTCAAAATCTCCTACCTCTCCAACTTTACTATAGAAATTATTGTAAGGTCTGTCCCTTTCCCTTACAAATTTTTTAACTGGTGGTTTCGGATAACAAGTTTCATTTTTATACTCTTTTATACCCCTTTCCAATTTTTTCAATTTTCTTTGAATCACATCATTACATTTACTATCCACATCTTTCCTAATGTTAAAATATTTGGTTCTTTCTTCACTTATAGTAAACACTAAATCATTTCTAATACATAAATCAAGTTCCAAAATATCTTTTTGCACCATAGCCATTACTCTGTTGTTCTCTTTTATCATCAGTTTTAAAACATTTAAACCACAGTTGTTAAACACATTTAACAAGTCTTTATGAAACCCAGAGCCCAAAACAACATTGTTAGGAAATTTCCATAGTCTTAGTCCTTTAGGGACAATTTCCTTATTTACACACTCAGCAAGATATTCATTTTCGATTTTTAAATTCCTAAATTTCAATGTTAACTTAAATAAATCATCTAGCATATTACGATAAGTAATGTTACTGGTTTTAGTGTCTTTGCCATTAAAATAAGGTCTTAATTCACATTTGTTGTTTAACCATACTTTTAGATCTTCATTTAAAGCATGGTAATCAGTACCTGTATTTTGCTTATGAGGTCCAGGCAAATTCTTCGTTGTACTCCCTTTGCCAAGTTCAGTCTCAGTATTAACAGCCTGTCCCGCCAATATATTCGGTGTTGCTAGCGGATTAAAAGAATCACTTCTTTCGTCGTCAGGATCGCCGGCGTCTAAATTCATGCCTATAAGCTCCCTCCTGTCTCCACTTTCTTCATCGTTGTACCTTTTTGTCTTTTCCGCCATACAAACCCTCCGCGGGCTGCCTTCTCCATGTTTACGTACTAACGCATAGCTTAGGGGAGTCAACAAATCTAGTAACTCCGTAAGCTGTCCAATCAGCTTACGTGTAGCACCAAGCTCTTCCTGTCCCTTAGGCTCAGCAAGCGAAGTTGTTTCCATAGCCCGCGATAGCCAAATAAACCACAAATAAAACAAAACGAAGCTACTTCCAGCGTAAAAAACCAATAACCAAACAAGTAAAACTGGAAGAAATACACGGACTGGAAACTTTGTGAAGGTTTAATCCAAAGGTCACAAACACATTAACGTCTCTGTTACTTACACCAAAGTTTCTTGCTGGGCGTGCATGCGCACATGTGCACGCCATGAAGCGTGAGTAGGGCAGTGTGCATGCGTGTAATACAGACTGAGCATGTGGGAGCGTGTTGGTAGATGTTTAACACTGTTTGCACTGGTGTGCGCGTGTTTTAACCCGAATAGGCAGATCCTGAACCGAGTAAGCATGTGCACGCGCGTGTAAGCCACTGTGAGCGTGTTTCTGCTGGTATGCACGCTGCTCCCACCTGAGGAAACAGAAAGGAAAAAGGAAGCAACAGAATTAGTAGGAAGCTGGCAGGGAATACTGCTGGAGCTAGCAGGTTAAAACAATTAGAAGCAGGCAATTACACAGGCAGAATAGCAGCCCAGCCCAGCACTTAAAACTCTACAAACAGCAGTGCAGGATGTTTCTCTCAAGAGACACTGCAAGACAGGAGTAAGCTATTAGAAGTGAAAACTGAAAAACCTGAACTCAGAGCAGAAATGTTAGGGGCTGCCATAGCTGTCATAATGAGACATAGGCGACTTGCTGAGGGTGGTGTCAATGCAGATGGTGCCAGACAATCCACAGTGAGGAGACGGAGAAGAGTGTACAGGCCCAGGGTCACCTACCATGGGTTACATGAGCTGGAGATAGTAGAGTGCTATAGAGTGGACAGAGAGCTCCTGCAGCAAATAGTTGAGCTGTGCAGGCCACGCCTCACACACAGAACCAACAGAGGGGAACCCATCCCAGTGGAAACCAAGGTATGTGTTGGCCTAAGAATACTAGCAACAGGTACCTTCCAAAGAACAACTGGTGATATGATGGGGATATCACAGGCATCAGCCTCCAGGGTACTGCACCAGTTCCTGGATGCCATGTCAGCACATGTCGGTGATCATGTATATTTCCCCAATGCCCGTGAGGTATTGGCCAGCAATATGCGTCTCTTCCAGCAAATAGCAGAATATCCTGAGGTAGTGGGTGCAATAGACTGCACGCGCACATATGCATCAAAGCACCAGCCGGTGAGCGGGGTAGGGCCTACATTAACTGCAAGGGCTTCCCCTCCATCAACTGCCAGGTCGTGCGTGATGCCCAGGGCATAATAATGAATGTGTGTGCTGGCTGCCCTGGGAGCTACCATGATTCCCCTATCTGGCATTTGACACAGCTGTACCAGACATTTGCCAATGGGGACATCCCACACAGACACCTAGTGGGGGATGCAGGTTATGCGCTGGAGCCGTGGCTGATGACACCCATCAGAAACGCACACACACCTGAACAGGAACGCCATAATGAGGCACATGCACAAACACGTAATGTAATAGAGCGTGTGTTTGGGCTGCTCAAGACACGGTTCCGGTGTCTGGACACATCTGGTGGAGCCTTGCAGTACACACCAACTACATGTACCCAAATTGTCATGGTATGTGCTATGCTACATAATATGATCTTGCGAAAACAGCTGCAGCAGGACCAGCATAGGGCTGGGCCAAACAGCCCCCCACCATTACCAAGGCCATCACAGGCAGAGCGTGACTCGGAGGAGGAACAACCTGAGCCTGCCCCAGTAGGCAGAAGGAGGCATGCCCAGTATGCCCTTGCCTTGGCAAAGAGGCAACGCATAGCACATACACTGGCTCAGTAGGAACCCTGGGAATGATACCACCTCTGACTCACTCAAATAATAACAGGGATGCCTAAAATGACATGACCTGCTCACAAACATGTACAGGGAGTGTAATATGCATCCGACAGAGGCAGCCCTGCAGCACCACCTGAGGCATGAATGCCATGTGTTAAGTAATGTAACACCATGTACTATATGCACACCTGAGGACCCTGACTAACATCCACCCTCACCAAGCATGAAGCCACAAAATGACGATGGGATGATCAATTGCAATAACTGGCTGAAGTAATGCAGTTAGTCAAAGGGGAGCCAATGTGTTTCATCCTGGGAAGACATGCAGAGCATGACATGATGCACCACCTGCTAGGGGTGGCATGCACCTATCAGTCCAGGCCCCATGGATACTGGCAAAGGCTGTCAGTACCCACAGCATGCCCTGAATAGGTAAGTCTCAAAACACAAACCCACCTTCATAGGTACCACAAGGGATAGGAACCTAGATGTAATGCTACCCAATGCCAGAAGTCTAAACAGCAAGATGTGTGCAGTGTAAATGCACACAGTATTGTGAATGTTGATATCAGTCCTGTAATAGAAAACTGGGTCAAGGCTCACATCAGCACCCTAACACTACCAGGTTACACCTCATACTGTGCTGTACAGCCGCAAAACATGGAACAAGCTACAAAAGGAGGGTGACTAGCAATAAATGTCAAGGATAACCACACCCCCATGTTGGTACCACAACAAGAAGCAGCATGGATTAGCCATGGTCAAATACCAATGGCTAAAACCGCCTCCCAGTATATAGCCTGCTGCAGACTACTGTCCTAATACCAGGAACTGCACCTGGCCTATGTTGGAATACATGAATATATCAAGCCCCCCAAACCACATTATATTGCTTGACTGAAAATACCCAGACATACACTGGGAGCATTATACTAGCACCAACACAGTAGGAGAAAAGTTCCCAGAATCCATTAACGAAAATGCCCAGGAACAACGTACCACTCCCACAAGTGGGGTAAGCATACTGGATGTGATAATCAGCAACATGTGTACTGGATGGCAAGACGAGAAGTGTATCCCTCACTGGTAAGACCAGACCATAGAGTAATCACACTGGATATACACATCCTGACCACAGTCCCTGACCAGAAAACTACAGTGAAAAACATGTGTAAAGCATAGGTTGCACCCCTCCAAACTGATGTGGAATCCACGAAAGGCCCTGTGCAAGTGCAGAATATGGGACACACCGCAGAACATGTTATACAGGCATTCCATGAACACAGCCAGGAATGCTTGGAGTATGCAATCACAAATAACAACAAGACACAATGCCATACACGCAGGCATCTGGCATGCTGGACTCCAGCCATTACCAAACCATGCAAGAGAATGAGGAAGCTATTACATGATAGAGCAAACATAAAAAGGGAAGTAATCACTGATCAGTAGTATGGCAATAAAATATGTCCACGCATACAATCCACTAAGGCCAGCCACAATAAGTAGAATCTGTGAATCCAGAGGCAATGTGACACCTGGCCCAAGTACACAGACAACCCACAACTCCCACCAATAAATACAAATATATGTGAGAGATGCAACCATGTATCCAAACCGGAGGCTGAGCTCCCCCAACTCAGTACTGTCAAAACTAGTCAGGAGGAGAAGGTAACCACATACACCACAAACCCAGTCCCAAATAGACCTATCACAACTGTAAACCAAACACATAAACACAGAAAAACATTCCCGGAGGCCCTAATTACAAACACACCACACCAACAGAAGCCTCCAAAGCAGATTCCAAGCAACCACAACCTCCAAACATAGCACATGCAACACATAGTACACAAAGCTGGTGTGCCAAGCAGTCACAGGCCAGAAGGAGAAACAACATGCCTGATACAGTTGTAATAGGTGTCTGTATAGGCAGACACACTGCTGTCCCACTCACCAGACTGAACAATGGAAAGGGTACACTAAGCTGCCTGTAGGCTGCCACAATATGCCACATAACACAAGTACGCAGGTCACCCCAAAGCAAGCAGAAATATGATGCACTCATTGTCCATGCTGGTGTGAATGACCTGAGATGTACCTCCCTGGACTACATGAAAAGAGACATGGATGAGCTCTCTGAGTATGTACCCCAGGCCGGTATGACACTGGCCGTTTGCAGCATCCAACCCTCACCAAGAATGATGCCACAGTACAAACACAGAATGATTAGCTTTAACAGGTGGCACAGTTACAGCTCTCAGTCCAAGAGGGTCTAATGTCTGTCTGCTTGAGATGTCATGCATGACAAGCCATGCTGCTGTTCCAGGGATGGCTTGCACCTGTTACCCCTGGGCCGCCTGGATACTGGATAAGGCCTTTGCCACCTCCATAGAGCCGTATGTAGGCAAGGCCAAAAAGACTAACCCACCACCCTAGAAAACATAAGTGGTAAGAAACATAAGGGTAATGCTGACCAATGCCAGATGTGTAAACTGCAATATGCATGCCCCTGAGGCACTTCCCAGTATGGAGAACATCGATGTCTGTGCAGTGACAGAAGCCTGCTGCAAGCCTACTGATAGCACACCAGCACTGCCAGGTTATACCACATATCATGCGTTATGGCCCCAACACCTGGACCAAAACATCAAAGGAGGGGGAGTATCCATATGCAGCACAGACACCCATATGGCCAGGTAACTGACAATGCACAAAGCAGCGGAGACCACCCATGTCCACCTAAGTGTAGTCAAAACTGCTGTACAGTCTGTAGCATGCGATAGACCACACTCTCACACACAAGAACCCCACCCAGACATCCTGAAGACACTGGACAGTATGAATGTCCCACCAAATACCAGACAAGGTACTCAAAAATTACCACATAGGTGGTAAACCATTATGTATGCAAGGAGTAATCAGGGACCTAGAGACACAAGTCGACAGTAACCTGTCATGTGACACTCACAATGCCAATGTGGCTAGGAAGACTGTCGATATTGGACACCGTATCATGAAAGGATTCACATCTACATCAACAGAGGTCACTATGCCCCTGTACTGTTCCCTTATCAGACCCATAATCTAGTACAATGACTCATATGGGATGTACCGTACCTGACACCTGCAGCGGTTCGAAGACCTCAAAGGTACCCCACCAAGAGGATAAAGGTGTCAAATATATGTCATATGCTGCCTGGCTGTAGACACCCCAGCTGAATGCAGTCACAGACTGCCTACACAGAGGCATTGTATGTCTGTTGTACAAGGCCATGTCCAACACAGGAGTAATGGACATGCTCCACCACAGGAAATCAAAGCCATTGGAGCTGTGAGAGTGACAGATGTCAGCCTCAACACAAAATGAACTAGGATGTGCTGGAGAGACAGATACATAACCCAGAGGCTCCCCACACCCAGAAACAGGATCCCAATCCATGTTAGGCAGAGCCCCTCACTGACACCCCTCAACAGGAATATTGCCAAGTGGATGGATGATCGTACATGTACACTGAGGGTCTTCACTGTGTCATGTCCAGACAGAGGCACAGTAAAGAAAATCATAAATGGCCATAATAGTCACATAGCAAGGCTGCTAAAAGCACACACACTCTGGCTTGGCTTACTAATGCCCTAGGGTGGATAGCCTAGTATGAACCCATGAACCTATGAAGATACAAATTGTACAGGACACTAAGGATAATCACAAGGCTTACTTAACTAATGGTATGAACCATGTTGGGAATCCACAGATATGCTCCGAATCACACAGATATTACAAACAACATAACAAACACACACACATATTGTCAACATACAACCTGACAGGTGCAGTGCAACCCCCCCCCCCCCAGAATGCAAAATATCTATCCCAGCAGACTGCTGGTCCCCTGACATTGCAGATGCTGAAGTAACAGCCATCATCTGCAAAGCAAAACACACAGCAGCAAAGGTATGTGATGGTGTCCTGGGCTGAGGCCAACATGGACTCCAAGAATAATGGAATGCCAAATCACACTACTGCCCAATGTCAGCCTTACCACAGGATATGTACCCAAAGAGCAGTGTACAACAACAGTGGTCCTTCACAACAAAGGTGTTGCCTGAATGGATACTGGAAACTACCACCCCAGGAACCTGACAAGCTTGGTCTGCACATCTATGGAAAGGATCAGTATGTACCGCAGACATAAAGCTATCGTGGACCTACTGATACCAGACCCTACACAGTGTGGCTGTCGTAACTGCAGATCCTGCCCTTAAACATGTTTGACCCATTTGAAACAGTCATTAAGGTCATTGATGAGGGCAATGTGGTCCACACAGCGTAGCTGGACCATGCATATGCTTCCAGACAATACCCTTTGAGTTCAGTATGGATATGTTCACCAGCTTAAATATATACCCCTATGTCAGTAGAGGGGTTGCAGACCAGACCAAGGACAGAACTGACATGGTCAGACATGCTGCATCCATGTCAGACTACAAAGCAGATATGAGTGGAATCCCACAAGGCTTGGTCCTGGGACCCCCCCCCCCCTCCGTTCCGTATATATGTCCCATAGGTACAGGCCAACATGGAAGGACTGTGACTGAACATGTATGCAGAGGAGTACAAACAGCCCACCATATCCGACCCCCAGCTGACACAAGCAACCCACAAAAGGGCCACCTAGAAACAGACAACTGGAGCCATAGCCATGTCAGCAAGCTAATTGCAGAACTGTGTATAGACAACCACCGTGGATATACAGTAAGTTCCCACAAATTACCACACAGGTGTTAACCCATTACGTACCTAACATGTAATGAGAGACCTGGGGACACAAGGTGATAGATATCCTGCACTGGACAAACATGTGGCTGTAGTGTTCGCAGAAACATACCATATACCCACCCAATCATGAAGGTTGTCAGATGTAGATAAGGGGAGGTCACTGTGGCTCTGCAGTCATCCTTCATCAGCATCACAATTGACTACAATAGCCCCTGTGGGATATACCTCAGCAGACACCTCCATCAACTGTAAAGTCCACAACAGTACCCCACCAGAGGTAGCAAAGAGCATGAACAGATGCCATGTGTTGCCTGAGTAAACAAACTGCAGCTCCACACACTGCCATACTGCCCAGCCAGAGGCAAGCTGTGCCTGATGTATGAAGCCATGTCCAAGCTGGAATCAATGAACATGCTGCACCTTGTACAATCTGAATGGCAGTGAGCTATGCACATGAGAGACCTGAACCCCAGCACTGAGATACATAGGACAAGCTGTACAGAATGATCCATAACACAGACGGCACCCCACTCTTGAGTGAACTCCCAGTACAGGTTAGCCAGAGAATCACCTATCAACACCCCTCAAGAGGAATCCTGATGAGTGGATGGGAGATGGTAGGTTAACCCTGGGTATCACTGTTATGTCAGAGAGGTAGACGGAGGCACAGTATACTAACCATGACATATGTCATGGCAAACTCCAGTTACAATGTGTGTCAAAGGACAAACACACTCTGTGACTAGCATCAGAAATAGCCTAGGGAACATCGCTAGTGTTTGCCAATGTCCACCTATGTTGTGGAATACACTACCAATGTTGGACAAGCCTGGTATAGGTAGTCCATATCTGAACATAATGCAACATGGTCATATGTGCACAACTGGCCCCTACACAGTCTGTTGTGCTCACTATGAAGATGTCAAGCAGTCATAGGACTAAAGCCCAGGATACTGTCCACCACAGTGAAAGTACTGAACCAGTACACTATACGGTACTACAGTGTTAGGTCATTATGAAAGGATGTTGACAACTGTATGCAAAGTATCCCATGCAATCCCTGCAGGCACAGTATAATCCCTGTTGTGGCAGACACGAAGCAGTTGGCCAGTTAGAACACAACATGACACCCAACACACAACCATAAATGTGAGATATTGTTGAAGTTCACACACACCCAAATATGTGGTGGACTTCAGAGTTCAACATATTGAAAAGTCACACTGGGCATGCTCGCACACTTTGATAAATGAGGCATATGTCAGACAACATGCCATGGAAAGGCTGAACTGGGCATGCTCACACACTTAGGCCATATCTCCGTTTAGCAGTTGGCCACATATCTGGTATTTGTAATGCGTCATTCCAGGAACCAACCACAACACAGCAATCTTCCCAGTGCACACAGTAAATGACTACAGAGACATAAGTGATATAGTGGATCGCCCTCATATTCAAACATCTTCCACAGATACACAAGTTGTTCATAGCAACAGGGAATGCTATGGCAATATAGACCTGCAAACAGTATAACAGCACAACAAATATTGTGCATCTGACAATTGAACATATGGGTGTAGAGGTCAGTACTAGGCATGTTGCCCTAGGGAATGACAGCTTAGCCAGAGTGTGCTTGGCATCTGCATCCCCAGTACAGTAGGCTACTGTGCCACTGTAAAGTAGGTCACATAAGGCAACGTGTGAGGCTAGTGAGCTGTGCCTCTGTCATGCAGGGGCACAGTGGAGATCTCAGGGTTTGAATGTGCTAAGCCACAGCCATGTTGTTGGTATGTGCTGGAAGAGGGTTGCTGAGGACCTCTAACAGTAAGTGGCCATCAATAACAGACTGAGGGGAGCCCTATCTGCATTGTCTGGACAATTCCACTGTCAACACTGTGTTGTGATGATTATGTGTGAATGAAGTGTCATGCTGGTACTGTTCACAGATGTCCTCCCTCTGTGGGCTACAGCTCTGCAATGTATTAGCTCACTCTGTCTGTTGGACGGCTCATATGGCTGGTGTACACCTGACAGGTGTCTTGTTGTGGAGCAGTCATGGGTATATGTGGGATAGCATGATCAATGCAAACCGTACACATGCTCATAGAATGCAATTGTCAAGGATTATGCAGAGTGGCCAGTTTAGTCCCCCAGCATGGGTCCTTTGAAGTCGTCCACCCCAGTCTTCACAAGTGTAGAGTCTGCTTGTGCTAAATACAGTTTGTTTGCAGTGACAACCTTGCCTGGGGGTGGGGATGGGATATGGATGTCCAGGGAAAGGTGGGTATGGTCAGATATCAACAACGGTGGTCTACCTCTGGTGTGGAACAGTGAGTACCCCTGTTACAGATGGGCAGGTGCAATATGTATTCCCCCATGTGGCTGTGGTGAATGGTTCTGCCATAGCACATGGACCCACAAATTGTAGTGGCTGTAGGGTAAAGTGGTAGAGGCCTGAGTAGTTCTCACACACAATATGCCTGTACCTGATGTTAACAACTGGAATGGTGTATGTGAACACCTGCATATCCCGACACTGTTCCCAGGGAAGCAAAGTGTGCGTCCTGGATGTGGGAGTGGTGTTCTGGACTGGTTGTGTTGTGTGTTACAGGTCCTGTGGTCACGAAGCATGGTATAGAACATAACCTGCCAGTGCGATGTGCATATCTGACCCTGACGTAGGTGGCTGCAAATGCATATATATGCTATCCCCCACCTGACAGGTAGTACTAGATGTACATACCTCTGTAGAAATAAAGATGTCAGCACCCTATAAATACTGCAGGTGCAGACCAGATGCCCAGTAATTAAGTTAATGCGCTCTGCTAATGCGTCTCCCTCAAGTGTCATAATATAGGTAGGTAGGAGTTCGAACCATGCAAATGCTCAGTGTGTGTGTGGGTGAGCGGGGTTGATGTGTGTGCAAGTCTGTGTGAGGGAGATGTCCCTTTTGGCAACTGTGAAAGCACTCTACAGGATGCACATTCCCCTATCTAAGCACGGATGATGTCAGCCCCCTATAAGTACAGCAGGAGAAGAGAAACCTCCCAGTAATTCTAATAGCGAGCTCCGCTAATGCGTCTGTCACGAGTGTCATAACATAGTTAGGTAGGGGTTTGAATCCTGCAACTGCCCAGTGTGTGTGGAGGGGGGGTTAGTTTGTGTGAGGGAGATGTCCCTTTTGGCAACTGTGAAAGCACTCTACAGGATGCACATTCCCCTATCTAAGCATGGATGATGTCAGCACTCTATAAGTACAGCAGGAGAAAGGAAACCTCCCAGTAATTCGAATAGCGCACTCTGCTAATGCGTCTCTCTCACGTGTCATAACATAGGTAGGTAGGAGTTTGAAACCTGCAAGTGTGTGTGTTTTGATGTGGGGAGTTTGTGTGTGTGCAATTCTGTATGAAAGACATGTGCTTTTTTGCAATCAGGAGATCACACTACATGATGCACATTACCCTTTCCAAACACTGATGATGTCAGCACCCTATACATACAGCTGGTGAAGAAACACCTCCCAGTAATCCGAATAGTGCACTCTGCTAAAGCATCGCTCTCAAGTGTCATAACATAGTTAGGTAGGAGTTTGAAACCTGCAAGTGTGTGTGTTTGGATGTGGGGAGTTTGTGTGTATACAATTCTGTATGAAAGACATGTGCTTTTTTGCAATCAGGAGATCACACTACATGATGCACATTACCCTTTCCAAACACTGATGATGTCAGCACCCTATAAGTACAGCCGGAGAAGAGGAACTTCCTAGTAATCCGAATAGTGTGCTAATCGTCTCTCTCACGTGTCGTGACATAGTTAGGTAGGGTATGAATGCAAATGCAAGTGTGTGTGTGTGGGGTAGTAGGGTGTGTGTAATTGCAAGTGTGAGAGAACAGATCCTTTTGGCAAATACTACAATACACCAGATGCTGCATATTCCCCCAGTAAACACAGGGGATGTCACCACACTATCAGCACAGCCAAACAGGGCTACTTGGACAGTAATGCCAATAGTGCGCTCCGCTACTGGGTCTATTACCATTGTCAGTACAGATAGGTATGTTTTAGAAACCCACAACTGCCACGTGTGGTTGTGTCACACATTATGACCTTGTGTGGGTCTTTGTGCATAACAATGCATGCCATTGCCTAAACCAGCAATGGCAATGCACACATGATGTATGTGTGTGACACATACACATAAATACCTGTGACCTGCAGTAGTTACCATGTCTGACACATGCCTCGAGTGGATAAATGGTATTCGCAATGCATAACAATATGACTTTGTCTTACTGTGCAGGGGCCGCACGCGGTATGTGTCTATACAGTGTGGGTGTATATGGTAAAATACCTACAGCAGGGGATACACATCTGGTCTGGGCCATATAGTCTACATGTAGTCGATGTACAGGTGCTGCCTGTTCCCACCTGTTGTGGGAGTGGTAACATGTTACTCCACTGCAATTCAGTGACCACATGCTGGGAACCTTTCAACTAGTGTGTTGTAGCTACAGTAATGCTCACGCACAATGTTTGGCTGGATGCAGTCCAGCCATATAAAGACATTTCTTGAGACTGTCATATTGCCAGTGTTGTTATGGAGGATAGGTGGGTTTCCTGTGTATGGGAGGGTTGTGTGTGCCAGGCTATGAACCAGAAGGCAGTCCGACACACTGTTAGCTGCACATGAATAGGCCCTGATGGTTTGTGCTGTGCCAACAACCTGGAGGTGTGTGTATCTGTGGTGCCTTGAGATACCACCCCCATGTCCATGTGTGTTACATGTGTAGGGGACGACAGGCATGGTATGAGGTATAACCTGGCAGTGATGGGTTGCACCTGTGATCCGTGAATCAGGACTCTGGTACTGCACAGACATTGCAGTTCACCGTGCTGAGGACAGTGTCCAGTGCATGCATCTTGCGGTGTACACTGCTTGTGTTGTGTAGCATCACTGTTAGTGTCCTATCCTGTGTGATACCCCCGGAGGTGGCTATGTAATCCGTGTCCTGCAGCATAAGGCACTATGTGTGTATCAAGGGGCTCCGCCAATATACAATGGCCCATGGGTGTCACTGCAAGCTGCCCCTCGCAAATCATTGTGGCTTCCCTAGCATGTAAGCATATGTTGACAGCCAGTGGATACCCTATGAATGACATTGGTGATTGAGCAGAATGTAGACATAGAACACCCTTCCTACATATAGTGGTAGCATACCTGGTGAGGGTATGATGGCAACCAAGATCAGGCTCATACTGGCCCGTGCCACATGCTGAGAGATCCCTTCTATGTTCCCTATCATGTAGTCCAGGGAGGTATGTCTCAGGTCATCCATAGTGGCATGGTCAATGACTGAGTCATATGTGTCCATGCCTCTGACTGACCTGTATGCATGTGTTTTGTGGTGGACCATAGTGCCCCACAGGCATATCACTGTGACCTTCACCATGTACAGCCTGTTGGCGGGACCCCACTGCAGCGCCAAGAGAGGTACCTGACAAGTCTGTAGCAGGTGTGTTGTGTAGCCCTACAGGCTGTGAGTGTGTGGCACACGGGATGTGTTCATAGGTTCATAGGTTCATAGGTTTATACTAGACTATCTGCCCTAAGGCATTTATAAGCCTAGCCCAAATTTTTGTGGCTTATGCCACCCCTTATATGAAAAAATACTGTGCCCATTAGTTTGTTGTGCCTCTGTCCAGCAGTGACACAGAGATGATTCCCAGGATAAACCTACGATCTCCCATCCACAGGTCAAGATTTCTCTTGAACAGAGCCAGCGAGGTGCTCTGCCTCACATGGACCGGGATTTTATTCCACAGCATAGGGAGCCTCTGAGTGATAAATCTATCCCTCCAGCACGTCCTATTTATATCCGTGCTAAGGTTTAAGTCGCTTGCTCTAGTGGTTTTGGTGGATTTGGATTTTTGAGGTGGAGCATGTCCATTAATTCTGGGTTGGACATGGCCTTGAATGTCAGGCACATGTCACCTCTGGAGCAGACGGTATGCAACTGAATAGAGCTGGGTTTCTTCAATCTGGCAGCATATGACAGATTTTGGAGTCCTTATCCTTTTGGTGAGGAACTTTTGGGGTCTCTCCAATTGCTGCAGATGTCGGGTGCGATACATCCCGAATGGGGCATTGTACTGCTCGATCATTGGTCTGATAAGTGAAGAGTACAGGGAACAATGACCTCACTAGATCTGGATGTGAATCCCTTCATGATCAGGTGGGCAATGTAGAAGGTCTTTCTAGCCACTTTGCAGCGTGAGTGTCAAAAGAAGGCCACTGTCAACCTGGGTCCCCAGGTCCCTGATAACCTCTTCTGTGCTTAGTAGATTGCCACCTATATGGTAGCTTGGGGTTACCTTGTTTTTCCCGAAGGCATATGACTATACATTTTGGCGTTTAACTTCAGGCCATGGCTCTGGCACCAGCTATCTGTTTCCGTGAGTCCCTTCTAGCGATATCCGTCCGATGCATCTTTCCACTATGGCCTGGCAGTTTGCAGTCATCCAAACCTTTGTCAGCCAAAGTCCTCCCATGTTGGCCTGTACTTCTGGAGAAGTAGATGCCGAGTCAATAGGGGCCAAGGACCGAGCTCCCTGTGGGACACCGCTTGTGACCGGCTTGAGTCTGACATGGCGCCAGCAACTCTAACCCTGTGGGTTCTGTCCTTAATAGTTTGCAACCCATCTTGTGACATATGGGTTTACATTTAAGCTGGTAAGTTTTTCTACAATACCCGAGTGGGGTATTGTGTGAAAACAAGGCCTTTGCAAGGTCAAGGTAGGCTGTATGGACTGCCTTTCCTCATCAATGGCCTTGGTGACTGTTTCAAGAAGTCACCAAGTTCAAAAGGTATGATCTGCCCTTGACGGCTATTAGCCAAACTGGGTCGGTCCAATGTCTGCAAGTCCCCTATATCTTTGTTTATGAGCTCCATTATGATCCTCTCCATAGCTTTGCAAAACTAGACTTGTTAAGCTTATGGGGCGTAATTACCAGGGTCCGTAGAGGCACCGCCTTTGTGGAGTGGGACCACAGCTGCGTCGCCAATTCTTGGGCACGTATCCTGTGGTAAGGCTGAGATTAAACAGCTGCCTTATGCGCGGTTTAATTCTCATTTAGCTTCAGGTAGCACATACAATGGGACACCATCCGGTCCCATTGATGCTGTGTTTTTAGCTTTCTTTAGAGAGAGCAGCTTTCACCTGCCAAAAGCATTTTGAGATGTCTGGGAGGCTACACTCTGCTGGGATAGTTATCTCCTTTAGGGAGAGGGTGAGTTTGCACTGAACCTGTCTGCCAGTATGTTGGCAATGTCTGTGGGTTCAGTGATTTTTGTATCATTTGGACTAATTCTGAGCATATCTGGAGTTTCCAGGTTCCTAATATAGCTGAAAAGGTCTTATGATTGTCCTTGAATCCATGGCAATTTTTCTCTCAAAATTGGCCTTTGTTGATTTTTATGAGTGCTCGATTTTTTTACTAATAATGATCAGGGGTGACTTCCCCTTTATGGATTTTGTTCTATCATGCAATAGCTTTCTCCTCTTATTGTAAAGTTTGTTAATGGCTGGGGTCCACCAGACTGGACGTTTGCCCTTTGTGGAAAGAGTCTTGGTTTTATTTGGGGATTGCCTGATCCATGCACTGCAGTCCTGGAGGTGTTCATAGAAGGCATTTGTAAGGGCTTCCACAGCTTGGGTTGTGGTTTCCACTGGCTCTAGGGGCCTTGAAGGATACCACACCAGTCTTGAGTAGTGTGAAGTTTGCTTTAGAAAGTTCTTCACTGTGGTCTTTTGTTTTGGGATGGGGGTAGGGATGTGGATTTCCAGTGAGATTAGTTTATGATCAGATCTCACCAATGAGGATATACTTCCTCGTGTGGAGCATTTTTTGTCCCCATGTTTGTAATAATGAGATCCTAGTATATTTTCTCCTCTCATGGGAACAGTGACTAGCTGTTCCATGGCATTTGAATTTATGAACTCCAGGAACGTTGGGCTAGAAAGTTGGGGCTTGAGTAATGTTCCAGTCTATATTCCGGGTAGTTGAAGTCACCCAATATGATGGTGTTTGGAATACATTTATACCTCCAGTGTCTTCAGGAAGGCTGTGTTGGGGTTCCTGAGTTTGAGAGGGTGGCATGTAGCATGCCTACAATTTGTAGAAGCAGTTTTGCCTATGGTTAGTTGCACCTGGATGGTTTCGAAGCTTCAGATGCGTTGCCACCAACCTGGAGGTGTGGATATCCCATTTATGAATATGGATACACCCCCTCCTTTTGTGGTGTGTGGTCCGGGTTTTGGGGCCGAACGCATGATATGAGGTAAAACCTAATAGTGCCGGGTGCTCTCAGGAGCCTTGGAACCAGGTTTTCAGATTACAGCACTGGTGTCCCGATGTTCTCCAGCAATACTGAGAAGGGCCTCAAGTGCTGTGCATTTTGAGATTTAGACTTCTGGCATTGAGCAGCATTACCCCTCAGTTTTTCTTTCCCATTTTTGTTTTCTAGGTGGTAGGTTTAGAATTTGAGCCCATACACTTTCAAAAAGGCACTATGGGGTGGTAAGCAAGAGCCTTAGCCAATATCCGAATCTCCAGGGGTGACAGGTGCAAGCCCGGCGGTTAGCGTACTTGTCAAGCATGTCATCCCAGGCAGACAGAACCTGGATTCCCTTTAAATGACACCCGTGACATTAAGCCAATTTGTTAGAAGCTGATCATCTTGTTCTCTATATTGTGGCATCACTCTTGGTGAAGTTGAAGCTGATACTGCTCAGGGTCAGGGTCATACCTGCCTGGGCTACATAATCAAGAGAGCTCCTCACTATGTCTCCTCTTTTCATGTAGTCCAGGAGGGTAAGTCCTCAGAGTTGTTCCACCACCAGCATGGAGCAATGACTGTGGTCATATTTGTACTTGCCGTGGAAGTGGCACAAGAGTGCTTGTGTTATGTAGGCGGACTTCCATACCTCGAGCAGGGCAGCTTACTGTGACCCTCTCCTTGTTCAGCCCTAAGGTGAGTGGGAGGCCAGTGTGTCTGACTATGGAGCCATCTATGACAAGTATGTTTAGGGTGTTGTGTGTTATTTGGTACCTTAAGGGCTGTGACTGCTTTAGTACTGCCTGCTTTTTGTGTGTTTACTATGTGTTGCTTGTGGGTAAGTCTTGAGGTAGGTGTGCTGTTTGGGTGTCTGCTGGAGGCCTCTGCTGTTTTAGGTAGAATTACACTCAGAGCCTCGGTATATCTTTAATGTGTTTATGTGTTTGATTCCAGTGTATTTGTATATGAGCTGGTTTTGTGGTGTGTGTGTTACCTTCTCCTCCTGCGGTTTGCCAGCCCTGGTTGAGAGCTCAGCCCCAGTTTTTGGCTCCCCAAAATTTTGTGTTATGTGGGAGGAGAGGGTTGCTGTGTACAAGGGGAGTTTAAAATTCCCAAATTCCCAACAAACCTGAGGGAAAAAAAATTTTAATTAAAAAAAGGATTTAAATTTTTAAAAAAGGGCCAAAAAGGGGATGAGGGAGTGCTTTTTAATTTTTTTTTTGTTAATAACTTTTTTGGGAATGCCAGGGAATTGTAATTTTACAAATAACAAAAGCAAAAAAAACAGTAATCCAAAAAGAAAAAAGGAAAAAGTGTGCTCAGAAATTACAGGACCACAAAGCCTTAAAACGATTAGGGGGAAATTTTAGGGAAAAAACAAACAAACAAAAACAAAATATAAAAAGTAAATAACAGGCTATCTACCATTAAAAAAAGGGGGACCTTTCAAAAAACAGCAAAATTTGGTATAACTTTCCCCAAAACCCAGTCAACAGATACCCTTTCCCCCCGGTCCCAGAATTCAAGAAAATAACTGGCCTGAACATCTCCAGAATTAATTTACACTGGGTCTAACCAAATTAAACGAAGGGAACCCCCCCAAGGGTTAAAAATTTTAAAAAAAACTGGTTAAGCCCAAGGTTAACCGATTTGAAGTGCTCACAACAAGACACCGAGTAATAAATAAATTAATCTTTAGAAATTTATTTCCCTTTTTCCACAACTAGAACGGCCGAACAAAAAAAACCCCCCAAAATTTCAGAATGAGCCATAAACCAACCGAAATTGCCCCGGGGGGCCCCCCCCCCCGGTGCAACCCGCCCCCAAAGTAAAAAATTTAAAGCCCAAGGTTAAAAGAATTAAAATTTTTTTAAAAAAGAACAAACAGGTTAACCCAAAGGTGAAACCCGAAGTGGAACAAACCCTTATGCAAAACAATTCCCCCCCAAGGTTTCCAAACGAAAGGCCCGAGAAAAATCAATTTGGTTTTAAAATGTGGTAAAAGAAAGGGGAAACACAAGTTGGGGAGATTTTTTTTCTGAAAAAGTGCTGGCAGAAAAATTTGATGCTACAGTGGGTATTTAAAGAAAAACCCCCCTTTTTAAAAAAAAAGGGCTTGGGGTGAAACCTAAAAAAAATCATCCACTTAAAAGGAAAGGGAAAATTTTGTCGTTTCCCCGATGCTTTGGGGCACAGTGGGTCCTGCAAATAGGTTGCTGTCATGTGCCTGTTCCACATGCCTTTCCACCGGGGGTGGTGATTCACAGGTTACTGGCCCCAATGCCCCATGTGTTGATTGCTGTATCCTAGCATGGGAATCTGAGTTTTATGTGGGGTATGGGTTTCTGGGTTCAGAGCTAGTCCCCCAATTTGGTATTTTCAAACATGTTTTATGTTCCGGCCCGGGGGGAGGGGACGCAACATGTGGCGCTGTACATTGCCCAAAGACCCAAAAAAACCCCCTGGACCAAGAGGGCACGGGACCTTTGCAAATTTTTAGGTGTTCCCGGGAACCAACAAAGGGGAAAGGGGGGGCAAAACTAAGGGGGAGGGGGGGGTATCATGCAAGAGGATAAGAGAACAGGGGAAATGAGGTAAACATGTCAAGGTTTACAGGCAGGGCATGGAAAAACGAATGGTCTGTATTTTAAAATTTAAAAAAGGTATGCAATTCACTGGATCCACAGAAGCATGTAACTCCATTATGGAACAGTTTCCGGGAACCCCCAAAATGCATAAAAAAACCCGTGCACTGGAAGTGCCATTGTACAACCAAAAGGGGAACATAACAGTGGTAACTGAAATATGTAGGAATAACATTCCCCGGAAGCAAGCTAATGCCCCTGGAGCTGAATTTTTCAAAAGTATTTAACATTGGGACTGTACAACATGGAAACATACATTCATAGTCTTTTGGGCAACTTTACCTTCTGACATGTTAAATTTCAAAATTTTTAATTCCCCTTTCACCCTGTATTTGGTATCTGTTGCACCACCACCTTGAATTGTGATTTTTTGTTTGGGGGAGAAAAAATTCGGGTTTAAAAGTTTGCATGGCATGTGGGTAACCAAGTTACAACCCTGTTGTTACCCAAAAGCACTAAAAACCCCTATTAGTTTTGACAGCAAAGGACCCGCCTGCCGTTTAGATTGCGGGGTGGCACGTTTCTCTTGCAAGGGGGGTGAAATATCCAGTCTGCCACTGTACCACCCAAGCGGTGTGTTGGTTTTGGGGGACCAGGGTGGGGACTGTTGGGCGGGGGTGTTTGGGCCCTGGTGAACACATGTGGTTTCCCATTCCCCCCGGTGCCCTTAAAAGGGGGGTGGACGCCACAATGCCCTGGCTCATAAATGTGCTGTGGGATGCACGGGCCCCTGGCAGGGGTGTCACCATATGGGGCAAGGACTGGGTTTTCACAGGCGGGTGTGTTTATGGGCACTCCCGTTGGGTTCCCGACCCTGCACTTTCCCGGGGCGTTAGAACACAGACCCACTTGCTGGGGTGCTGCGGCACAGGGGGCACCAGGCCCGTTGAGGCGACCCTTTGTGGCAACCCCCAAAAAAGCCCCCATTGCCCGGCCAGGACAGGGGAACGCGAAATGTCCCCCCAAGCGTCAACATGGTGAAAACAACCCCAGCACCTCACTGGCCCTGCCCAGCTCCCCAGACCCTGCACCTTTCCACCTTTCCCATGACAGCCAAACATGCAGGGGACAGCCCTTTGGGCACGTTCCAAAGGAATGGGGTCCCCGAAATGGGGAACGCTTTGGTAATAACCCTCCCAGGGGTTTTTGGGGGTTTTACACCAAACCCCGGAATGAGATTTTCATGGGACAATGGGGCAAAGGGGTTTCTGGGAGGGTACGTGCGCAAGTGGGGTTGCAGCTGTGTATGCAATTCTGCCAATCAACCCTGAAAACCTTCCTTCCAAACAATACATCATTACTACCGTGGCAAATTTAGGGTTCCCCCCTTTCAAACCGGGGCCCAGCCTGTGGGGGAAACAGGCACATTTCAGGGAACCTGTTCCGTAGGCACAACACCGGGGAAAGCCCCCACTGGAAAGGAAATGCCCCCCGTGCAACCGGGAAAAAGCACGCGTGGAAAACAAACCACCTGCCAAGGGAAAACCCCCCTACCAGGACAAGGGGCCCCATGCACCTCCCGGGAACCTGCCCGTGGAAACAAATGCAAAAACCCCCCCAAAACCCCTGGTTAACCCTTTTTCTGCCCCAGGGTAAAGGATTGTTAAAAACCCCTCCCCTGGAGGGCCCCCGTAACAGGAGGGGCCTGCAGAAATAGGAATTTTTCATGGGCCAACTGTGATTATACTCATATGTACAGTGGTGTCCCGTTTTTTCACAGTCAGGCCGATATTGCCAAACACACCTGCACAATTTCTCATTTCATACAACCCTGGACACCCTTCCTCAAAACTAACAGGTCAAACACAATTCATTGGTTTACCCCGGGTATGTGGGCCTTTTGGATCCGCCCCCCAGTCGGTGATTCTTTCCCCCACAGCCAAACACTTGGAGTAGTCCCGTTTGGGGGGATGGTGGACCCCCCCTCCGGGGGAACCCGGCCGTGGAAGGCCCCAAAAATGTTAAACCTGCAATGCTCCCCAATTTCCAATTTTGAATGCAACCCTCACAAACTTGCCCCAAAAGCCCCCCCCCGCGTTTTGGGGGGCAAAACAGATGTATAACCCGAAGGGGGACCCTTTTCCCCAGGAGGCATTCGTGGACCCCTGTTAAGAGCCAAACAATTCACGCTATTTGAAAATGGCACAAACTATAATAACCAACTTAGTATTAACTACCCCCAAAGGCAGTTGCTCTTTGGGGGATCACAATACTAATTCAGGCCCCCAAATGGCAACAAAACCTGCCACATTCCCTCAACTTCTCCCCAGGGGAAAATTACAGGTAATGACCCTCACTCTGGGGGGAACCTCGAGGGAACACCACCCCTATGTGATTGGAAAAGTTCTTTGGTGGTTACTACCCAAACCACCACCATAAACTTTTATATTAATTTTTCATTATTACGTTTGGACTGAATGGATCCCGCACCCCCTGGGCCATGGAAGCCCAAAACCTGGACCCCCAAAGCTTCCACGGCTCCCCAAAGCATGGAATGAACCCCTTTTAACCCCAACCCCGAAAATTGGACCTGCCTGGCCCCCGCCAAAGGGGTTGTATTGAAAGGGGGGTTTCGGGACTTCAAAAGGGAAGGCATTGGGCACCGGGAAAAAGCTACGGCTTCCTAAAACCTCCACGGCCCCCAGGCCCCTATAGAAACCAAAGGCCCTTTTCCCGTTATTTAACCCTATGGTGCCTGTTGCTCGATTAAAAAACCTATTAACATTCACCAAAACCCAGAATTGGAAAACCAGCCTTTGGGTTTTACCCCCTTTCTCCCCCCCAAAAAGGGAAAATTTCCGTGAAAGAATCCCATATCTACAGCCATAGGGGGTCACAAAACGAACACACACTCAAGGCCTATGGACCCCGGGTGGTTTCCAGAATCCAAAGGGCTAAACCGATAAAGATGATATTTTTCCTTGGGACTACGGAAACCTAAAATGGCATACCAAAGTGGCCCATCCCCTAAGGAGGCCCCCATGACCCCAACTAAAAATAACAAACCTGGTTGCAAAACTTTGGTTTTTTCGTATGGGCCCCCGCGAAATTGGGGGCCTGCGACACTTGTTTCCCCCGTTTTTTGTGTGGGTTCCTCCTTTTGCCTTTCCTTTCCGTCCTCAGCCCGTGAGGGAAATAAAAGTACCCTTTTGGCCCCAAAAGTCCATAGGCTCTGACAATTTGCACATTTCTAATTTTGCACGTGGGTTACTGGTTGCATCAGAATCCCAAATCATTTAGGGATGTAGACCCTGCCTCCCGTGGGAACCCCCGGGCCCCTGTCCCGGGCCCCTTTTTTGGATTTATTTTTGATTCAATTTTTTTTTTGGGTCAAATTCCCAAAACTCTCTGGTTTTGTTAACCCCTGACCAAAAATTAAAATTTAAAAAATTAATATTAAATAATACATTAAATTTTGTCATCCCCCTTTTTAACTCTGCACCAACTAACCCTGGCTTTGTACAACCTATAAATATGGGTTACAGTAGAAATTAACCCTTTTCTTTAATTCCTTTTTTCCCCTTTTTTTATACATGTTCCTGTTGGGCGGCTTGTTGTCATGCGACACTTTTCCGGGGGGTTTTTTTTTTGTTTTTTTTTTCTTTGCCCGCTTTTTTCCCCCCCCTTTTCGTTTTAGCATAAGAGTTTCAGTTGGGGTTGAGTCAGGGCTTTTTTGGGGGCTGCAAACCTTATGGGTCTGCCCGAACCGCATTTCTTTGAGAATTTTGGAGACAGAGTGTTTGGAAGGTAAAAAGGGGGAGTAGGACCCTTTGATTGAAATGTGGTAGCTTTGGCCTTTCTTATGAAATTGTTCTTTATGTTATTGTTTTAATTAATTTTTCCCCCTTTTGTTTCCGAAATTGTTGGCCCCAATAAAAATTTTTTTTTTAAAAATTTGAATTCAACATTTATTTGTAATTTGACATTTTTCAGTAAAAGTGGGTTTCGTTAAATCTTTTTGGAAATTTGTTTTTTAAATAAAAAAGACACGGTTTCAACCCCCTTTTCCCTTTTTTTCCACATTACGATATTTTATTTTAGCCAAAGCAAAGACATGGCTTATTACATGCAGCACTGTTTCCCGGCCGGGTTTGGGCTGCGGGGTTTTAGCGAACGACTAAGGACCTGTCTCAAGTGCTAAGGCCAACAGGTCCATTTCCGGGGGGTTTATGGGTTCCTCCGCCACCCCAAAACCCCGGGTTCCTGCCCCCCTTTTTTTTTAAAAATGAAAAGGGGGAAAAGGAAAGGGTAAAAGGGGCACAAAGAGGGAAGCAGTAGGGAAAAAATTTGGGTTTGCGGAAGGGGGTAACCCATGTCCCCTTTTTCATCAGGTGTCATATTATTAATTTGGTGTACATTTGAAACCTTACCCAAAGGTTCAAAAACAATAAACGTTTTAACCCAATTTTAATTGAAGTTTTCCCGTCCACAACATTTTCAAAAGGGGTATGAGGGGTAATTTTTTTTTGGGGCAGGGCCCTTTTTTTTTAGGGAATGGATTATGAAAACGGAAGCGGGGGGTATTGGGATCAAAAACAAAAACCCGAAAAGGGGGGTTTTGAAAAGGGGGGGGAAAATTAAAATTTTAATCCAACCCCTAGCCCACAAACAAAGTGGAAATATATCCCCCCCCTCGTTCCACTGTTCCTTATGAACGGGGGGGGGGGCTGTCGGGAACAATCCCTAATTGTCCCCTTCCTCAACTGGCTGGGGGAAAAACAATCCCATTCCCCCCAAAGTGGGCCTGGGGGTGGTGGTTTCCCCCATTGCAGAGGGGGACCCCTGCCTTCCACCCCCAGGGGCACGGGAAGGGGGGTCCGCTGGGGGCATCCCTCATCGACTGATGGGAATTCCGTAACCCCCCTTTGTGTCCCATTTTTCAATTCTCATTTGGGGTTTCATTTTACCATTCCAATTGTTTAAAACCCGCTTTATTCCCCTTAAAAAAAGTATTCAACCCTTAAAAGTTCATCCATGTAATTTAACAGAAAAAATCCAAAAACATGGGGTTGATTTGGGAACGGCCTCAGGTTTTAGTTGAAAAAATACAAGGGCAAATTATTGACCCAAAAGGGCAAAATTCCCTTTTTGGATTCAATACCATTTTACGGGGGTTTAATTTTAATGGGGGAAGAAAAAAATTTTTAAAATTAAAAAACCTACAATTTCTTCTTTCTAATGCTACTTATTTCCCTACGTTCTTAAAAATTTCCTTTGTAACCCAATTTTATAGGCTTTCGTCAAAAACATTTTTTTTTTTTTATAAAATTATATTGGTTTTCACTCATATCCGCTAATTTTTTTTACATAAAATGTATTTTGGGATTGCAAAAACCATTGCGCCTGGACAAAATTCCCAATTTTTGGTCCTTCCCTCAGCCCCTTTTTAAAAGATTTTTCGTTTGGTTTTCCCTTTCCCCATTTATTTCACGTCACTGCTATACTTTTCAGGGGTTTTCTCTTTTTTTTGGGGTTTATAATTTTCTTCCCCCACTTTTTTTCTTTTTTCAATGGCACTTTTGGCTTTAGCATTTTTCCTTTTTATTCAATCCTTTCCGCAGTTATTCTTCATGTTTCGTATTTCAAAAGGGGTTATTTAACCGTTTTCCATTTCTGGTGATTTTGCCTTGATTGTTCATTAAACGGTGGGGGGTCTTTATTTGATTTATTTCAAATTTTCTTTTCTGTTTGGTTTCGCTGCAAAACCCCTTTTTTTTCAAACTACTTGCCCCTTTACCTGTTACTTTCACTTTTATTTTATGACTTTCCCCCCTTTTGTTGTCTTTTTAATTTTTTACAGTTCTAAGGTTTGCCGTGGTGGGGCCCCACCCCCAAGGCCCCGGGGGGAAAAGGCATGGCTGTAAATAAAAAAGTAAATTTTTTAAAAACATTCCCTAAACACTGTTTTTTTCACAACATTTAAATTTAAATTCTCAAGGGGGGGGTTGGGGATTTCCGGGGCCCCTGGCCAAAGGTTCATTGGTCCCGTTCTCCTTAGGCCATGGTTAGTGTACCACCTTTCCCTTATGGTAATCATACCAATCCCCCAATAGTATATGCTCCCCCGGCCCGGTGCTATTTAATTGTGGTGGGCCGACCATGATTGGCTCCCCCGCCCCCCCCCCCCTTCTGGCCCACCCTATCTCCCGCTTCTTGCAATTAGTTCTAAATTGTTTTCTTTTATTCCCCCATGGGGCTTATTAAGCCTTTTTTCCCCCTACGGACCCTTTTAATTTAAATTAAAAACCTGTTTTATTATTTTTTCATTCCTATTTTTGTTTATATTTTTTCTGTTGGTTGTTTGACCTTACTTGGGCTGTTCCTGGGTTTGCCTGGCCCCGCTTTTTTTTTTAGACGTTAGCCTGGGGGGGTTTTTGTGAAAACATTTTTATACAGCTTTCTCCGTTTTCGGTTCTTTTTGGGGCCTCCCCCAAAGGGCCTGGGACTTTCATTTTAATATTTTGCTTTGAAAAGTTAGGTGTTAAAACCCCTCCATAGGGGCCCTTTTTTTTTTAAACCATGACCCAAGGCCCATTTTCATGTTCCATGTCATCGGGGGGAAAGATCCCCTTTTAAACTTTCCAGTATGGCCCCGGCATTTTTTTTGTTTTGTTATTAATTTTTCAAAAAAATGGCTTTTCAACTTTTAAAAATAAAAGGACAATTTTTAATTTTTTTATTTTACAAAAAAAAAATTATGTTGTTAAATAATTGTTTAATTTATTAATATTTTTATTTCATATTTATTTTATATTTTTATATGCTAAATGTGGTAAAAACCCCCTGAACACATCCCGGGAAAAAATTTTTAAATTTAAAAAAAATTCTGTTTTATATTTTTTGTTCATAGTCGGGGGGCATTTTGTGTTTTGTTTTTTCACATTTAGGTTGTGTGGGTTTTATTTTCAATTTTTCCGGGGTGTCCCTTATCCCCTGGACACGTCTGCTTCCCACCGTGTTTGCCTTGGGTGATTAATGCCCTATGCATAAGGCTGCTGCTCCCTTTTCCCCCTCCGTTAAGAGTACCTTTAAATTTTTAATTTTTATAATTAATTATGTTTTTGTTTTGTTAAATTCCCCCCTTCGTGAATTTCCAATTTTATGCTTTTTTTAAATTTTTTTTTTCAGTTCTAAAGCCCCCTTGTCTTTTAATTTCTAGGTGTTTTTTCAACAATGAAAAAGGAATTAAACTACCCGATAATTTTTACAATGGCTTTTTAAAAATTCCTTCCTTATAAATTTTTGAAAACAATAGGATTTGCCTTTTAAACTCGGGGGGAAAATGTAAAATTAGGTCAATTATTTTACAAAAAACAACCCCAAATTTTAAATAATTTTTTATATAAATTTAAAATTTTAAATTTTTAATTAAAATTAAATTTTATTAATTTAAAGGGCCTTAGTTTCACTTCTTTGAATTCCCAGTAACCCAAAAATTTTTTTAAAATTTCCCCCCATACTGCTTTAGTCAATTAAGACATTCCTCCTTGTGGGGTGGATCAAATTTTTGTGGGGGAGGAAAATAGTATTTCAGGTTTTTTTTCCATAAACCCCGGGGAAATAAAGTTTTCTTTCCCCCATTTAGATCCTTATTAATGGTTTCAGGCATTTTAAAATGCATAAAAAACGGCCTTTTTTAAATGGAGGAAAGCATAACCCAATTAATTTTTAATATAAAAAATATAATTTATAATTTTGTTTTTTTGTTTCCTACCCTTTCTTAAAAAATGTTTATTATGCTTTTCCATCCACACCTTACTTGCCTTATTATATGCTTTATTTTTTTCTTACATTCAATGGAGTTTCTTGGGAGCAGTTAGCGCTACCTGTCACGTACACGTACCTGTCACATACACTTACCTTTCCTTATATGTCTTCTGGTGAAGATCATGAGGGATTTTGCTCCCCTCCTATGAACCTCCTCTGTACTGATTATGTTCTTGTGAATATAAGGTCTGCAGAGCTGAACTCACTATGGGGAACAGCTCCTAGTTTTCTAAAGATGGTACCTTTTCCTGTATATCCCAGCATTCCTCCAGCCATTCTTGACGGCTTGTTACGCTGCATACTTACATTTACAGTATATTATGTAAATTGTTACCACCAAGGCCCTTTAGTTGCTTCTACTTTCTCTCCAGCAGTGCATTATTTTCCAGACTTATTCTTTTTCCAGATACATTATTTGCACTTTATTTGGATTGCCCTGTACCATACTGGTCATCCAGTCACATTAAGGACATTTTTATCATTTCTTATCGTTGTGTATTGAACATGCAGCATATCTTTGTGTTACAAGGAAAAAAGGCATGAAATGAAGTTGATTAATCAGTGAATTGCATGACAATTAGGCTTCCTTCTTGAATTAGCAAGGTAATACAAATCCATAATTAAATTAAGACTGCCATGAAAAATAAAAATGGGTTTTACAGGCATTACATCACATAGGTAGAAACTGCAAATGGAGTAGACAGGGGGCAAAAAATGCAGGAAGATGAAAAAGGGGATAAGCCAATAGAAGTCCTAAATTAATTACTTTGCAATATACAAAAGGGAAAGACACTATCAGCTTTGTACTAGCGTTAGAGTTTTAACACATAATTGTATAGTCCTAAACATTTCTTTTTAAAAAATTGTTTTCTAATCATAGCTTATTTCCATCCACCTCGAGTAAAAACTGCAGAACCTTGCAAAATATATAGCTGATTCCATCACTACCATCATCTTCATCATTATCACTACCATCATCTTCACCATTGTCACTATCATCACTAATATACGTCAATATAAACCTCATGCAGCCACTTAAACGGGATGTTCATGAATTTCCAACAGACCTAGGCTTCCTGTGAATGGTTAATGAACCAACCTGACCCAAATTAAAAATTAGGAAAACATCCCTTACTGGATCTGATAATAAAAAAATGATCTCTACTCTATCTTCCTATTTTAGTCCTTCCCTGTGACTCAGTAATCATTGCACAAAACCATTCTCCCTTCACAGTGCACCTCTTAAAATATAGCCAACAGAGAATATCATCCATTCAAAATCATAAAATGGCATCACTCAGCCAAAGATCCATGGCAAATCACTTAACTGGGATCCTTTGATGCAATATCCTGTCCCTGAAACAGCTAGCATCACCTTAAAATCCATGCTGCTTGATTTATATCAGTGTGATCACTAGATAAAATAAACTACACAATAACAGCTGGAATTTAAAGCAATTCTTAAACTTAGAAATCAAGTATGCTATCACTGGAAGTGAACCAACCTCCCCTTCATCAAAGAGAGATTTGTAGCTTTAAGAAACTTATTATTTATTGATCTATTTATTTACTGACATTTATTAACTGGGAAAGTTCACTGGGTCAGAAACCCATTTTCAGGGGAGGCCCAGGGAGAAAAGCTCCGCAGACATTTTATTACAGTACTGTAAATGATAAAGAAAGAATATTTGGTTTTAGCAGATGATTGCATAGGCTAGTAATATATAAATACAGTAACATTGACAAACGCATTGCTCTTAACAATACAAAGAAGTTAAAGATCATAGCAGTATTTGCATAGGATAGTAGTAAGTATAATTCAAGTACAACAGTAGACTGGATTAGAGATACATAGTTCGTAAATTCTTATTAGGAGAAAGTAGCAGGAGTGGTATGTTAGAAGAAAAAGAGAAGGATTCTTAGTCATTTGAAGAGCTGTTTAATAGAGAAGGGTAAGGAATAGATGGAGATTTATGTGCTTATGGTGGCTTGGAGGTATGGGTGCAGGAACATATATCTTTATTGAGTAAATGACTGAAATGAATGAGGTTTTAGCAATTCTAGCTGAGTGATTGCGGAAGGCAGGGCATTCCATAACCGGGCAATGATATAGGAACAGAGACTTACTAAGAAATAAGTAAGATGTCAAAATGCCGTAGCCATCAGGAACTTCCTAGGCTGTCAATCCAAGCATTTCTAGAAACAAGTTAGTCTTGTTATAGGGTGACAAGTCAAATCCAAGAACACCATGCAAACTTCATCAGGACAACCAATCATACTCTGCCTTGCCACGACTTCCTAAAAGTTCTCTAATCTCCTCTAGGCCAAGTACCCACCTTCAATCAGCAATTGTGACCATTTCTACCTACAGCCTGAATACTATTGCCCTCTCTCAAGAATTTATGACCCCTTTTTATTTAATATAAATTAAGGAAAAAAGAAGCACAAATACTTTTGGAAACTATCCCTTATGGTACCATCACTGGAGATGATCTCTTTTATTCTTCTAGTGATTAGGGAAACACTTCATCATTCCTCTCCATTAAATGTACAGCAAATCCCCAAAAATCAGCATAATCCATTCTATATAGAAATCTGCACAAATAAAACAATTACAAAAACACAAAAATCTTCCAACTACTTATGATAGCAGTCTGATTTAAATTATATTACTATTAAGCAAAATCCTTGAAAAATTAGATTACCTGCAACTTTTCAAACCATATCCAACAGTAAAATCTCCTGTCTGAAACCAGCATGGATTCCGGGCAGGAAGAAACATCTAGGCGGACATCTTGTACTTGTGACGTTATCCTCATTAAAATGGCTGATGTAGTCTAACTGAGGTTGTCTGCATATACCTTACCAGGGCATTTCTCCTGATCACATACAATTATCTATACAGCTCCCTTCTTTCCATAGGTGCCAGAAGAGAGGCAGGAGAGTGGTTCAAACACTTTCTTTTAGATACGTTCTGTAAAGTAAACATTGGTTGCTGTCTCTTATACAATGCTGTTTTAGATAACATGAACCACATGGATAGAGTCTCTTCCCATGCTTAGTCTTTATCTTTGTAAATAGACTTCTGTCTTACCCATATACAGCCTTACACATAAGCCAGCTAGGAAGCTGCCTGGGAAGCCATTCAGTCACAGGCACTTTTATAAAGTGCTTGTTTTCTTATTCTTCTGTGAGAAGGGAAGAGAAACGAAATGCTACCAGGACATGGACACCAAATAATGAAAAAGCTCTAAGTTCTGTGCTTCCAGTTTGGTCCCGCCCATGAGCTACTCAGCAAATAAGGATTTATTGCGTAGGTCATGGGTTAGGTGGAGCCAGAAGCACTCAGGTTTGGAACTGTGGATTAAAAGGGATGGAGGAGAGAAAAATTCACATAGCGTATTGGTGTGCAAATAATTTACTGCAGTCTATATAGTAAGCAGCTATGTCTTCAAGTAACCCTCTGAGAAGCCCTTCTCTCAAACATAAAAAAATAATAATAATAATAATAATAATGAATCTTAGCTCTTATTTTTGCAAAGCTCTTAAAAGCTATCTTGCAAATCCTGACAAATGATTCACAGATAACACTCCTGCCTAAACACATTCACCATATCTTCCTTAGTTCCTTTAGATCGCCCTATACATTCTAAATACAGTTTGTAGTCCTATTATATCGAACTTCAAAGTACAGCGTCAAATTAAATTGCTGCTTCAAATGTTTGCTTTTATCTGGAAGTGGGAACTACTATAATTTATCATGAACATTTTCTGTAGAGTGAGAGAAAAAGCTTTCCATCTGTTATTTAAAAACGTCATATATATTAGAAAAAAATTTGCTTTTTATTTTGCATTTTATGGCACTTAAACATTTATTTGTGAATCTTTACACATGTATGCATTATTTATGTTCATATGTTTTATTTCATTGTAGTTAAATGTGTGTAACGTGAAAAGTAAAAAAGCATTACTCATACATAACAAGTGGAAATTTGGCAAAATTCATAAAAAGACCAAAAGGGCAGATTTCTACTGGGGCAGAGATGAAAGGGAGATTGTGAGATGGATGGTGGATGGAGGTAAGCTGCTGGTTCCAGGAAGCCCGGGACAATTTAACTGCTGACCAACCCTAATGCCAAGTCCCAGAGGTTATCAGAGACGGAGTTTTTCATATCTGATCCTTTGCTGCTTTTCAGGAATTTAGGGACAATAATTCAATATAATTTCTTACAATTCCACAGAACACAGCCCAGGCAAATTCTGCTGAAGACATATATAGCTTTAAGTCACTTCTGAAACTGAGCATGGGACTTCATAATCTATGTCAGCAAAAAAACTTTAGGTACCTTAGTAGAACTACTAGAATGCACAAGGAGAACATTCCAGAAAAGGAAATATGCATAGGCATGATAAAATAATATGAGGGTGAAAGAGGCAAACTCAAAGAGGACACAAAGTTCTTTTTCTGAAAAAGATGGTGTGTGGGCAAGCAGTCTATCTTTCTTATCCATCTCTCTTATCCGTGGACCCTGAAAAATGTAGACACTTAAGACTGTAAAATAAAGATAGCAAGACAAAAAGCATAACATTATAGGAAGAACAGTGCTAGTAACTAATTCTGATGGAATTGTGTAATGAAAAGTGTTGAGTGAAGGATGCACCAACATTTTTGATACTATATTTTCTAAGCACCAGAGAATGTATTGTTCAGGGTTTGGAAGTCAGCTAAAAGTGAGTTGAATGGGACAACTGAGGACAAAGAGGGGTATTTACTAGGTTCCCCATGTCTTCTAACCATCAAACTTCTTCTCAGTCAGAAACTGCCCTGCCAGATGCTGAATGTCACCCAAACATCCATGAGGGTGCTTTGTATTGTGACTGACTGGCATGTCGACAACAAAAGCATTCTGTTTATTTTGGCCTATCCCCATCCCAGGTGGTGACATAAGCACTTTCACCAATGTAAGGGCTACCTATATCTGTACAGAGCTGTGACTAATGTAAGGGCTACCTATATCTGTAAAGAGCTGTGATCAATGTAAGGACTACTGATATCTGTACAGAGCTGTGACCAATGTAAGGGCTACCTATATCTGTACAGAGCTGTGACCAATGTAGGGGCTACCTATATTAGTATAGAGCTGTGACCAATGTAAGGGCTACCTATGTCTGTACAGAGCTGTGACCAGTGTAATGGCTACCTATATCTGTACAGAGCTGTGACCAGTGTAAGGGCTACCTATATCTGTATAGAGATGTGACTAATGTAAGGGCAACCTATATCTGTACAGAGCTGTGACTAATGTAAGGGCTACCTATATCTGTACAGAGCTGTCACTAATGTAAGGGCTACCTATATCTGTACAGAGCTGTGCCAATGTATGGGCTACCTATATCTGTACAGAGCTGTGACCAATGTAAGGGCTACCTATATCTGTACAGAGCTGTGACTAATGTAAGGGCTACCTATATCTGTACCCTGCTGTGACCAGTGTAAGGGCTACCTATATCTGTACAGAGCTGTGACTAATGTAAGGGCTACCTATATATGTACCCTGCTGTGACCAGTGTAAGGACTACCTATATCTGTACAGAGCTGTGACCAATGTAAGGCTACCTATATCTGTACAGAGCTGTGGCCAATGTAAGGCTACCTATATCTGTACACAGCTGTGACTAATGTAAGGGCTACCTATATCTGTACCCTGCTGTGACCAGTATAAGGGCTACCTATATCTGTACAGAGCTGTGGCCAATGTAAGGCTACCTATATCTGTACAGAGCTGTGACTAATGTAAGGGCTACCTATATCTGTACCCTGCCGTGACCAGTGTAAGGGCTACCTATATCTGTACAGAGCTGTGGCCAATGTAAGGGCTACCTATATCTGTACAGAGCTGTGACTAATGTAAGGGCTACCTATATCTGTACCCTGCTGTGTCCAGTGTAAGGGCTACCTATATCTGTACAGAGCTGTGGCCAATGTAAGGGCTACCTATGTCTGAACAGAGCTGTGACCAGTGTAATGGCTACCTATATCTGCACAGAGCTGTGCCAATGTATGGGCTACGTATATCTGTACAGAGCTGTGACCAATGTAAGGGCTACCTATATCTGTACCCTGCTGTGACCAGTGTAAGGGCTACCTATATCTGTACAGAGCTGTAACTAATGTAAGGTCTACCTATATCTGTACCCTGCTGTGACCAGTGTAAGGGCTACCTATATCTGTACAGAGCTGTGGCCAATGTAAGGGCTACCTATACCTGTACAGACCTGTGACCAATGTAAGGGCTACCTATATCTGTACAGAGTTGTGAAAATCTAATTTTGCAGTGCTGTTCTGAGATAAAGTATCTGCACCATACAAGGATAAACTGTTGCTGTAATACAGCTCGCGATAATGCATCTGTACCATACAAGGATAACCTGTTGGTGTAATACAGGTCTGAGGTAATATATCTGCACCATACAAGGACAACTTGTTGGTGTAATACAGGTCTGAGATAATGTATATGCACCATACAAGGATAACCTGTTTTGCAATACAACTCTGAGATAATGTATCTGCACCATACAAAGATAAACTGTTGGTGTAATAGAGGAATGAGGTTAACATCCAGTCTCCCAGTTGAAAGTGCTCACTAGTTGCTGTTATTACAGAACATATAAAGAATGCTCGTATTACCTTCTCTGTATGACTGGTGTCTGTCTTGAGGTAGAAATGTGTCTATCAGCTGTTGACATTAACTTACTGTATATAGTGAACTCTGCTTATGTGCATTTTATGTGAGACAGAGCGTACTTGTTGCTAGCATTATGTGGCTACATTATTCTGATTTGGCAGATTGTGCTCTGGCTTTTTCAGATGCTGTACTAATAAGATTATAAAGGTTTCCTACATTAACCTTCCATGTGTGATGCAAGTTTGTCAGCTATTGACGTTTCACAATTACTTGTTAACTACTTAAATTTGAATCTGTTACCATTCCATTACAAATGTGTTCATTTAAGTTACGAATATTAGAGCTAACGCACATTATGCCTCATGCATCAATCGCATTTGCAGGCTGTAATTATTATGAGAAAGCTATAGGATGCTAAGAGTTGCCTTGTTACCCTTCCTCTGTCAATCAGCAGTCCCATGAGAGCTGGAATTGCTCAGAATTTAATGAGTTGTTGAAACAGCTGTGCAGTTTAATTCCTAATTAGTGAAATCATCGTTGCACTGTGTTTAGCTCTGAGACTTGTTAACAGCCCACTAGGCACTGACTGTAACCAGAAAGCATAATTCGTTGCTAAGGCTGTCCTCCTCCTCTTCCTCAGGAAACACAGAACACTTCAGCACAGACTCTGAATAGTATTTCAACATGTGAGATACACTGCACCCCTAGAAATCATTTTGGGGGAGCAGGCTGTGCCAAGAAATAGTCAGAAAAGGTCAGCTTTGAAAATGATGCATCGGTGGGCTGGCATCATAAACCGGCATAGAAATGAGTTGCAGGAAAATAGCAAACCAACACTCATCAGTACTTGGATAAAACCAGTTAGCGCTCCATTGGGTCACAGGTGAGACAAATATAAATTTAAACTAACAGAGACGTACAATGCTGGAGGTAAGAGAATATGAACTGTGGTCACTGTGAAAGGCACACCTGTAGACATAATGAGAGAATTCAGAGAGGACAGGTAAGAGCAGTGCGATGTAAGTTACTTAGCTGAGAGACAGAAGGAAAAAAGAGAGGAAGAGAAAGATAAGAAGGGATGACAACAGCAATTAAAATCTTAAAAACAACATTTTATTATGTAAACCTGACACTTTAAACGTCATCAGCAGTGTTCTGCAGGAAGCCCTATGATACCTGTCTTGTAGAAGTATGAACAAAACGCTAACTACAGAAACATGACACATCTTCTAGAGATGTACATTATACAGGCACTGGCAATTTTGTTAAGGAGCTGTGCACAATAGCTGTTGATGACTGTTTTGTCACAGAGCAATGCACTTACATGATACTAATTTGTTCCTTAGTCTGTTCGTGTTCATTCCAGGTCAGCAGTCCTGAATACTCCCAAGTTTTATCTAAGTTTGTAAACTTCTTTAGTACCATGAAGCTGTTATCTTGAAATGAAGTATTTAGGATAATGAAAGAAACTGTCTGCGTGTAAACATGTGTGGTACATCACCTACTTTCTGCATTTGGTCACCCTTCCTTGCAATCACTTGGCAAGTGTTTGGAAAGTTTATGAGAAACATGTGACCATGTCTGTTTAGTTTTGTAACTTTATAAAATTTTGGAAGAGGTAAGAAATCATATGACACACACATATTGTACCAGTTATTGGACAGTGATGGACCCCTTGATAAGATGCCAGTAACACAGATTCAAGTAACAGCAGGCTTAGTTTGTTTGTTTGTCTTTCGGCTTTTCCCGGTTAGGGGTTGCCACAGTGGAACTCCGGTCTGCTAATGATAGGCAGTTGGTTTTTATGGTGTTGAGTTGCCAGCCCGACGCCCAACCTTCAACGAAGGCACACCCATTCAACGCATGTCTTTTGAACGCCCACTCAAAGAAATCATATGACACACATAGCTTGTACCGGTTATTGGAGAGTGGTGGACCCCTTGATAAGATGCCAGTAACACAGATTCAAGTAGCAGCAGGCTTAGAATGGTAGAAAATGGCCCTGGGAGGATGTGAGCAGTCAGTCTTCATATTCCACCTTGATTGGGGGTAATGTTAGAGTACTGCTGCACAGGGACTGACTTCTGAAGGTAGCCATGGAAACAAGCTCTTAGAAGTAACCAGGTAAGACTTGTAAAAATGAAGGATTCCCAATACAGCATGCATAACAGCAGGCAGTTAGACTGAGATATGGAAGCACATGCACATGATACATGATGTGTGCAAAGACCAGCACAGTGTGCTTTGCACACTATTGCCCCAAAATCATAGGGGGAAGGACATTAGCTCATAGATAAACATATTCAGCAGCTGCATATGATAGCTGTCTGGCAGTCAACTCCCTCCACCTTCCACCTTGGAATAAAAGTAAGTTAGTGGTAAAGTATCCATTCCTTGAAAGGAAAAACTCAACACAAGTTGATATGAGGTGCTATATCTCACAAATGGAGGGAACAAAGTGGTCGGCTAATAGGAATAAGAAACTGTATGACAGATTCATTGTGACGACAGAATAATATTGTCTGAACAGTTAAAGGTCATCACTGAACTGCACTTAATATTCAGAAGTAGGGGTCGTTTGTGCTTCTCCAATAATTCAGATACCACACTGGGCACAGATATAAAAATACAGTGCTGTTCATAAGTTAACAATGACACAAAGTACACATCAGTGACTATCAGCACAGTAAAGCAGTATACACTCATGTAAGGGATACAGTGCTGTTCATAGGTTAACAATGACACAAAGTACACATCAGTGACTATCAGCACAGTAGAGCAGTACAAAGTACACACTCGGTGACTATCCAGCATTGGAGCAGTATATACACTCATGTAAAGGGATACAGCACTGTTAACCAGTTAACATGACACAAAAGAAAATACAAATCGGTGACTATCAGCACAGTAGAGAGCAGTATACACTCATGGGGATACAGCTGTTGTTAAGTTAACAATGATGACAGTACACATCAGTGACTATCAGCAGAGTAGAGCAGTACATACTCATGTAAGGGATACAGCACTGTTCATAAGTTAACAATGACACAAAGTACACATCAGTGACTATCAGCACAGTAGAGCAGTATACACTCATGTAAGGGATACAGCACTGTTCATAAGTTAACAATGACACAAAGTACACATCAGTGACTATCAGCACAGTAGAGCAGTATACACTCATGTAAGGGATACAGTGCTGTTCATAAGTTAACAATGACACAAAGTACACATCAGTGACTATCAGCACAGTAGAGCAGTATACACTCATGTAAGGGATACAGTGCTGTTCATAAGTTAACAATGACACAAAGTACACATCAGTAACTATCAGCACAGTAAAGCAGTATACACTCATGTAAGGGATACAGTGCTGTTCATAAGTTAACAATGACACAAAGTACACATCAGTGACTATCAGCACAGTAGAGCAGTATACACTCATGTAAGGGCAGTAAGTGTGGTACTGCATCGAGAAGGCTTGAACAAAGGTTTTCCAGCACAAGAAAGCAGCCTCGGCTCCAAGTCGTTAAACTTGTACAATACAAAAACAACAGCAATGTTTGTGAACTTAAAGATGATTTTGAGGTCTTCTGTTGCATACAACTTAGTTTATGAAATACTATTTGTATGTAGCTTTTTGCCCCCTGGACATACCATCCTCTGAGCCTACCCCAGCTGGACTCATGAAAAAGTCACATTTCCAGCTGAAAAACGTCTCTTGGCAGGGTGAAGGTGTTGATCTGCTTGCATTCTCTGTCAGTTCTTCTTGTCATTCTAAATGTCTGTCTGTCTGCCCTTCGTTGTATGCATGTATTATCTTATAAGGATTCTGCATCAGTCAGAGCACTAAAAGGTTTACATGCTAATCAAATTGCATTAATAAATCTGGAATAATGGTGTGAGTTATCATTAAAAAAATAAAAGAAAAACTCAAAATGTATTTCAGGATGCTAGTTCTATCAATGAACTCACTGATTTGACTAAAAGTTCTGAATTAACCGTAGGCTTACTTTTAATAAACTATAATTTGATATGCAAAAGAAGGAGAAGAGAAGACAGGTAAGAGATTTTAATAACAAAGGATCTTCTGAGAGCTATGCAGCACTTCAGTTTGTGCCTAGAGTTGTATGCATTGTTAAAGTGAATACTCGGAGAAGATCTGTACTTGGTTCAACTTTAAATTACCTGAACTTTCAGTCTGACAATAGTAGGTTGGACTGGGCTTCAGCTCAATAAAACTCATAAAAAGTGGCTCTGTGTCAGCTTATATAGAATCCATAGTCACATTATCATGTAGAAAATCCCACATAAACCAAATAAATGTGGGCTTACAAGCAGAAGCTGTGTTTGCAGTCATTTCCTAAAAAATAAAAACTGGGACTGGGAGTTCAACATCAGGGAATTCAATTTGGTGCTGATGTCAAATTAATAATGAGGAAATTAAACATTCCTCTAAATATTAAATCTTTGTCATATAACTTGTATGCATTTTAACCAATGTTTTCATATCATGTCTAATTTGGCATAATTATTTAAACTATAGATGTTTTTGTATTATTTTTGAAGATTGTAAAGTTATTGTTGTTAAAATATTTTGTAATACTTTAGAGCTTTTCTCCTCAGACCTCCTGGAGAATGAGCTTGTACCCAGTCAGACTTTCCTAGTAAACAAATGTCAATAAATAAATGAGTTTAAACTTGGTTCATTTCACACTCAAGGGTAATGCCTTTACTATTAAAGGACTGAAAGAGTTACATTAAAAATTTAATACAAAATATATTTTGTGGCTTAAATATGTAGAAAAAGGAAAAGAAGATTGTGAATAAAATTCAGTTTAAATAATACATTTTCAGTGTTCTCAATGTCCTTTTCACAAAAGAGTAATTGTGTAATGTATGTACTTTAGTCTGTGCTTGTGACGACAATAGGTTTAAACAGGCAAAGGCTGAATGTTTTTTTCTGATAAAAATGACTTTGAAAATATAAAGATTTCTGAGTGTGGAAAACGCAGTTTTTCTTAATAACTCTGAAGCTCATTTAGATAATGGCCCCACTTCTAATGCCTAATATGGCAGTCATAGTTACATTTACATGGGTTCCTATTATCTGATTGAACTTCAACAAGTTCGAACCCTATATGGTCGAAACCATATAGTCGAACTAGCAGAAGTTAGAACACGTAAAAAAAAAAAAAACATGTAACAGTAAACTGTTTTATTTCCCCTTACTGGACTGTAGTGCAATCTCGGAGTTGGTATATTTAAAGAGTGGGGGTGCAGGGCTTGCCCCTATAACTGGTTAGTTTACTGTTGCATGTTTTATTTATTTTTTTCCGTGTTCGAAGTTTTGAAACTTCGAACAGACAAGTTTGATATTGTCGTGTTCGAAGTTTCAAATTTTCGATCACATAATAGGAACCCAATTTACACAAAGGATCATAGGAGTTTACTAGGCTATCGACCTGGTGGTCATTTCAAGCCTAGCCGATTCATCCCAATGTAATATCATAGATATGGTAGTCAATACACAGGGTTGCATTTAATAATGAATGCCCATGTCCAGGAGGGTTGTGGGCACTATCCCTGGTAAGAATTTATGGTTCCCCATTCACTCGTTCAGGTTACTCTTGAACAGTGTAATAGAGGTGCTCTGCTTCACATGAATTGTCAGCCTATTCCAAAGACGTGGCTATCTAAGACACCAACTGAGTAAAAACTCCTTTATGCCCTTTATTTATTTGATTTTTTTAAGCAAATAATTGGGTCAGCTGCATTTCCACATTTTTTACTTATAAATAAATAAATAGTAGAAAAATACCTAGTTCAAAGGTGCAGTGCCATTCTGGGGAGATATTGTGCACCTGTCAGATCAACTTGCAGAGCTTTCTACTCCTTGCTCTCACACACTCTGACTAATTCATGGAAGGGCAAGGACCAAGAAGCCTGCAAATATTCAAGGGTTAAAGAGAACTGGAGAGTATATGTAGATCCTGGCAGACAACCATTTATGGACAGTGAACAAATTTGTGAGGCAAATGGAGTACTTACCATTTGTCTCTGATTTCACAGATTGTATATGAATTTGTACTATATTTTTGATTTGATGCTCAT